>NC_092521.1:76065397-76245397 GCF_037038585.1 Patagioenas fasciata | reverse complement strand
AAGAACAGTAAAATATACATGGGTATGATCTTCTCTATCTAACTATATTACTTTCTTCAGAAATTAGGAAAAATAAAAAAGTCCTTCACGAAGAGGAAAAAATGTTCTGAGTGTAATGGCAAATGCGCAAACACAGGGTGAATAAAACATAAATTGCTTGCCTAGAAAAACTTCATTTTCTGGTTTCTTATTCTTTTTGAACCTAACTTAACAGAATTAACCCTTAACACATGTTTTAAACCTCATTTCATTCTTTCACCATTACCTGTCTATTAAATTGGCAGCCTTTCTAAGCTGTAACTTAACTGAACACAAGCCTCAACTTGCATATAGTCTCTCATCACCTCATGAGAAGCAGACATTTAGCCACAGAATGGGGACACATGTCAGCAGAACTGGGAATGAAACTTATGCTTGCAAACTGGCAGCACAGAAGATGAAGAAGAATGTTTTTCAACTGACATTTCTGATTATGAATAGAGGAAAAGAATCAGATGTGACTTGGCAGCATGCTGAGGGCTCAAATTATCCAGCACTTTTGATGGGCAAGAATTGAACTGAAAAATAAATGTATGGGAGGAGGATAACCAACCTCAGTAATTTTTTTTTTTTTTCTGGGGTTCATCAAGCATTATTTTGCTTAACAAAAAAAAAAAAAATAGAATCATAAAATATGTCAAATGATCAGCATAAGTTAAAATGGGGCACTACAGTTGTATTCACAAATTATGATTTTTTTGTCTAGTAAATAAGCGTTCTCTTTAAAGGATTGATTTTAAAACTAACTTTTAAAATATCTTAGTACTAATAAATAGTACTATTTCCTTATGATTAACATCTCTTCCCCTCAAAACCTTGGCACTTTCTTCTGCTTGGATAAAATCCAAAAGAACAAGATACTTTTGTCTGAAATACCCCTGCTGTGTGAGCTCTGCCTTTTGTATCTCTTCTCCCCAATCAGGTCAATGCAGGTATGTTCTTCCCAAAATCTAACTTGTATCTTTCAAAACTCCGCTGCAGATCTCCAAAGGTGTGCACCCTGAGAACAGTAGCAACTACCAGACACCTCAGTTCATATGTGCTCTGTGGATTTTCCTTTTTTACACGTATACCATAAAAACTCAAGGCAATCTCTCAGCTTCTTGCAGGGACAGATACAGCAAATCCTTAATATGAAGAACTCTTGTTACTTGGACTCTCATAGCTGAATACAATTGTCTGCTGTTACCTAAGACTTTTCTTCATCTTATCTTTTTTTTTTTTCATATCCACAAAGCAAATTAATTTTTCAGGGTTAGAAATATTTTGGGGGGTCGAGAAAATAATTCAGATGTTTTTAAGGAAGAAATGTTTTGTAAAAGGCAGCTTAAGAAAGCTACCAAAAGTCTTCCAGCTGGCATAAAATGCTGCATGACAATTTTCAGTTATCAATCCTGTATTATTGCGACACTCAACCAGAAAGAATATAAATTACTTCTATTTACATTTAGAGTTTTGTTTGCTTTTTGGATCACGGAGAGTATATTTGTTTGTACTGAGTAAGCTGAGGGATTTTTAATAGGACCTTCTTATTTGTTCAGAGATTCTCCCTCTGGAAAATGAAAAAAAAGCAAGTGCCAGAGGGCCTGCACATTTATTTCTTCAGTCTGGTTTTGCTTCAGTGGCAGCTTTAGTAGACTTGAATTCTTCAGATTTTTGCACCCCATGGGGTGTATAGTTGTCTGGTTTTTGAGAGAAGACAGCAACAAAATAAGACATACAGTACCATTAAGATGTACTGGGAGTGGTGCAAGGGACACTTTTATTCCAGATAGGAACTGACAAGAGGCATAGCCCTGACTTCCAGAGGAATGTCTCCCCCTGATTACTGTCACATGACTCAACCTCTTTGTGCCTGGGTGTCACCATTTTAGAAACTGTTGTGCTCAACATGTTCAGAACCATCCCTTCAATTGGCTGGCAGGACCAGACTGGCCAGAAGTGCATCACAACAGGAAGCCTTCATCTACTGCATACGCAGAGGCTGACATCTTTGACAACATTGTGCTTTCACACTACCCTGTGACTGGCTGGTTGCCATTTCTTGAACCCATCATATTCCTATGATCACAGACCACCCTTTGATTGGCTATTTCCTTTGTATCACAAAGTGCTCATATATTAAAATACCTCTTCATCTTCATCTATGTGATGGTAATAGATCAGACCACTTTTTTTTTGGTTTTGAGTTGTTGCTAGTAGTACCTGTCAGTGGTATATGGATTTTTTTTTTCCAAGAAGAGATGGTCTTTCTCTAAATTGGCTTTTATGGATTGGTACACACAGAAGTTCGCAAAGAGTTTGGTTTTGATATTTCTGGTGTTGTTATTATTTTTTAACTAATGTTTGATTCCTTAAAATATCTCAGGATTTTTTAAATCACCGGTTGAGTCAAATATCAACATTATATAACTAGCTGCCATTCATTTTAGAAATAACAAAAAATATGAACTAGAAAACTTCTCATTGATTGGATTAATTTTCATTAGGAAAAAATGTGAAAAAGTCACCTATTGAGAAAAGAATTAGTATTATAATTTCTCACACACACACCCCACACCCCCCCCATCCAACAGCTCTATACATTTATTAAGTCCGTTTGGATTTGTCTTATTTAATTTAAGCAAAATCATTAACTTGACTTTCTTTTAAGAGTCTGTGGAAATTGTTTTAGGATCCCTTTTAGGATAGAATGTCCTAAACTAATTATGTCTTGGAAGTATTCCCATCTCATTCTTTTCCATGACTAATATAATTCATATTTGATTAAACTTCATTAGACCTTTTGATTTTCTTCCAGTGAGTGGGAAATAGACATCTAGATGTGTGAAGTCAAATCATACCTAAGTATCCAATGTAAGATCCTACAGGAGTGGTATACACCATACATGTTTATTTGGGAGGGAGACCCATCTCAGCACTCATGGAGTTTGAAAAGGGCAAATTCTGACCACTAATTACACCGGTTCCCTGGGTAGCTGTCTGGCCAGAAATGCCTAAGCTAACACCTGTATAAACTTACAGAAGAATAATCCTTCAAAGTAAACCAGATTGTGTTTCATTTTGCTCTATTCTGAATAGGATAGATTTTCCATTTATGGTGTCCATAATTCCAACATTAGAAGACAGGGATTAAACCAGGAGTGGCTAGCTTTCTTGAAACACTCATGTATAATAAATCATATAGTGTTTGAGAACCATGTATTAAGGAGGACTGGTAAGAAAGGTAAGGATACTCTTGACATAACAGAGCTCACTGCTGAGTTGGGTAGGCTGTCAACCCCTGAAACCCAGTGATACCAGTCCCAGTGTTTCCTACTAACTTGCTTCCTCTCACACCTTCTTTACCCTGAAGACCTAATGCTAACCAATGTGTTGCAGTTTAATCACCTCTGCCAGGGAAGTGCAAACACACAATCAAACAAACTTATTTTTGATAAGTTAAAATTATTTATTTCTTCAAGTGCTGTAAGAATCTTAATAGGAAATGGCAATTTGATAATAGAGGATAAGGTTGTGACTAGTTCCAACCACTGGAAGCTCAAGGTAAATAAATGCAGTGCTGAATAAAATTCTGGTTTCTGTATCAAATTTTACAATCACCTCAGGAAAAGAAGTGTATGTCGTGAAGTGTTAAGTCTGCTAGTGTTGAAATAAGTCCACTTGGCATATAGGAAGCTGGACAGTCAAATTCTTCTGACTAGCATAATTCATGATGCTAGTAATTTTAGCTCAAACTATATAATTAACTCAAATAATATAATCATATGCTGAACACACATGATGTTCAAGAAGACCCCCAAAGGGCAAAGAGTCATAAGTGAACTAGGATTATGATATGGATTACATATATAATATGTTTAAAAACAGACTGTTGCAAAACATTCACACAATTAGAGAAACTTCTGACAGTCTGGGATGGTGAATTATGCTACATCAAACTGGGAGAACAACTGCAATGTACTAAATTCTGCCCAGGAGCGGATGAGGAACGAGTCGAGAGTGTATGGGTCGGGATCAAGGGACAGGCTGGCAGGGGTGATACTGTTGTAGGTGTCTATTACAGGCCACCAGATCAGACTGAGGAAGTTGATGAGGCCTTCTATGCGCAGCTGAGAGTGGCCTCACAGTCACAGGCCCTGGTTGTTGTGGGTGATTTTAACTTCCCTGATGTTTGCTGGAAGGACCATTCAGCCAGCCAGCCACAGTCCAGGAGGTTCCTTCAGTGCATTGATGATAACTTCCTCATGCAGATGCTGGAGGAGCCCACCAGGAGAGGTGCACTGCTGGATCTCATCCTCACTAACAAAGAGGGTCTGGTCGAAGCAGTAAAGGTCGAGGGCTGCCTGGGTTGCAGTGACCACGAGATGGAGTCAGGCTGTTCTCAGTGGCAAACAATGATAGGACAAGGAGTAATGGGATCAAGCTGGAACACAAGAGGTTCCACTTAAATTTGAGAAAGAACTTCTTCTCAGTGAGGGTAACAGAGCTACCCAGGGAGGTTGTGGAGTCTCCTTCCCTGGAGACATTCAAAGCCCGCCTGGACACATTCCTGTGCGACCTCACCTAGGCGTTCCTGCTCCAGCAGGGGGATTGGACTAGATGATCTTTTGAGGTCCCTTCCAATCCCAAACATACTGTGATACTGTGATACTGTGAAATTATTTTTAACAGAAACAAAGGGATGTTCATTCCCTTCTTTCCTGATTTGATTCTGTCAGGGAAAATTTAAAAGGAAATCTTACCATCTGATTTTTGAAGAGAGGCTTGGAGATCACTCTGTTATTCTCCTAAATTGCTGAACAAAGAAGAGCAATTAGCTCCTTGTCCTAGAATTTATTGTTATCTTGCAATTTGTAAGACAATCAGTTACTTTACTGGTCACACAGCAAGATGACAAACAGCTTTGCCTTTAAGATGTGGAAGGCAAAACTCTTTGAGTATATCCCTCTCTCCAAACTACAGGCAGGGTCCTACAAAATACTGTTGATGTTTCTGTTCTATGTATGTGAAGCTTGTTTTGCTTGTATCAGGCAGTGATGCAGTGGATTGCCCCAAATACTGTGTTGACACACCCTGCGTATAAAGACTGTGATGCTCAGGTACTGTACTAATGGGGAATATGCTACAAATCAGGGAGGTAAAGAAGAAAAACAAACGAACGAACAAACACACACAAAAAACCAAACCAAACCAAAACACAAACTTCAGGAAAGAGATAATGAGTGAGAGGAAAGAAAGTAGAGAGGAAGGAGCTGCTTGTCTGGGCAGATCTGAGCTTTGTGTAAAGTTAAGAAAAGTTTTGTGAAAATGTGCCAAGAATATTGTGACTAAAGATGACAACAAAGAGAAAAAGGATTATATTTTTCTTAGATGTACTAATCTGCAGTAATTTAATCTGAAGCCCTTCCCTTCAAATGCTCCCTTAAATCAGGGTAACATAATGCATCTAAAGTTATAGAGATATTGAAGTTCTCAGCTGTGTAACAAAAGTTAATAATTTCCCTCTCTTTGTTAAAGTGTTTTGGGAGTTTCTTGTCAGTAACACAACTGCATCCAGGTCTTGTCCTTTTCTCCCTATTGTTTCTCTTTCTCTCTGTGGTACAGCTGAATATGTCGTTTAAGATTCATGTCATGATTTTACCTTTCTATAATAATTTTACTGAAATTTTTCTGCTTGAAACACCCGTTCCTCTGTCTTACATTTTTGTTGTGCTGCTGTGTGCTGTTTAGTTTTGTTATTTAAAAAAAAAAAAAAAAGTTTATTTCTGAAAGTCTCAACAGACCATCTGTTAATAACCTATTTCAAACATTAAGTTCAAGACAGTAGCTTCAGAGTGCATCCTCCCTGTAAACCCAAGCTTTGTTGAGAGATGTTGCAAGTACAGATGACATTTCAGCCATGACCCAATGTAGTGATTTATTGATGCTTTTTTCCAGTTCTTCCCTCCTGCTCTGTATGCATACCGTGCTCCAGACAGATTTGTCCAGAAGTCATGTTATTTTGTCTCTCGCTTCTCATCTTCACCACTGTCCACATGATGACTATAAAAACCAAAAATGGTATTGTAACAGTAATATTGTTATAGCTTAATAAATAATCATTTAACAGACTCTCTTCCCAGAGAAGATGCTGGTGCCATCTCGTATAGTAAGAACTAAGTATTTAAAAACAGATAATAGTAGAGAAGTCAATCCTTAGCTCTCTTCTGAAACTTCAACCTAAGATTATTTCATGAACTGGCAAGTATAACAGCATACATAGAAGACAGCTGAGTAAACATCAGGTGGCAACAGAAATATAATTTAATTGTAAGAAATTTTATTATAGGACAATCAAAAATTAATATTGCCCTATCAAAACTACAAAAAGATACAGCCCCCCATGCTTTGTGAAAAGAGTCACAACAAAAGGATTCTTGCATAAAAGACAGACAAATGCTGCAAAAATCTTTTGAAAGACAAAATATTTCAAAACTTGAAGGGAAAACTGTTTTGTTTATGAAAACATACTCCAGTATTGCAGCAGACGATATATCCCTCATATTAGCTCCACGGGAATCGAATAGCACCTGGAAAAACGAAAGGACTTCCTCTCAAGAACTACTGAAACAAAGATATATCTCTTTTCATATATTCTGTATTTGGCTGGATAAGCCAGCAAAGATTAGATATTCAAGAAGGTGGACAAAGACAAAAAATGTAAATAAGCAATTTAGGCTATAGTTGCAGTGCCATCTGCAGTGTAGATATGTTTAAGCCAACTTTTTTTTTTAATGTGAACATGTATCAACACACCATATATCTTCTGAGTATGATTTCAGGTTTCATGTATGCTGTATTTCCAATTATGTCACAGAAGCTTGCTGTATATTCAGACCATAATCTAGAGAAGGGATTTTGAAGTACTAACAATTGTCTTATGCTTATTTACTCTTATGCACAGGTTCAACTTCCAACAATGAAGAATATATTTTCTGAGAAGAAATCTTTCTACCTATTACAAGCAGAGGTCTTTTGCAGCTATTCTATTGTGGTAATGTTCACACATCCTATCCTTGTGAAATCTTTTGTATTAAGGTTTATGATCTTAATACTTACTATTATTAATACTTAATCTTAATATAAGTGATAGCAAAGGACTAGCAATAGGAATATCAGAGTTTGAAATGGGAAGCATCAAATATAAATGAGACCACTCCCACTTCAAGCATCTGTCATTTCTAGCATATTTTCCTAAAACACAGATGACTGTTTGACAGAAAGATTAGAACCATCTGAAAGTATTGATGTGGTGACTAGTTATTCTGCCTCAGCTGAGTGTCATTCTATTAATACTGGGACTATGCAGCATATCATTATAGAGAAGAAAAGGACTGAAGTTCCCGTTGAATAACAAACAGGTGTAAATAGCTTCGGGGACTCCAGATGACATGCAGTTCTGACGGCTGATGTTTAATTGGAACAGTTCCTGAACTGCTCTTCATCTGCTTAGAGATTTCCAATCATATCAGGTGGGGTCCTTTTCATATCAAGAACAAATCTCATCCTCACATTTCAGTTGCTTGTCCCAGGTCCCAGACAAAATTGGTCTTCCCAGTTTCTGGTCAAATAACCAATAATCACAAGTGCCTGTAAAAAAAAAAAAAAAAAAAAAGGAGTTTAGCGTTTTGTTTTTTATATATTCCCATGCACATTCAACTCACCACTGACAATACTTCTGTGCCTTCATTTCTGTGGTTTGTACCTCAACCTATCATGTGGTCATGCAGTGTAAGTCCAAGAAGCAAAATCATAGAATCATTAAGATGCTGTATATTAAAAAAGTCTAGGATGGAAGGGACTTCTGGACATTATCTGATCCAACCCTAGATTAAGTTGCCCAGGGGTCTGTCAAACAGAGTCCTATATATATCCAGCAACGAAGATTCGATCACTTCTCTGGGAAACCAAATCTGACATAGAATTTTTCTCAGGGTGAATGATCTTTTCCTTACGTCCAGATGAAATTTCCCTTGAAGCAGCTTGTGCCCATTACCTGTTGTCACTGGATCCTTGTGAAGAGAGTACTTCTATCTTCTCTATAACTATGTTTTAGGTATTGGAAGACTGGATTCCCTGAGCCTTCTTTTTTTCTGGGCTAGACAAATGTCAGTCCTCCCACCTTTCCCCAGTTGTCAAGTTCTCCCACACTTTATTCATTTTCGTGGGCTTTGATGGACTGTCTCAAGATTTTCAAGGACTCTCTTGAACCAGAAAAATGAAACTGTACATGGTATTTCAGGTGTGGCCTAACAAGGGCTGAGCGGAGTTGAATGATCACACCCCTTGATCTGGTGGCTATAATCTTGCTGATACAGCTACATCCCAATCAGTCAGACTCCATCCTATACTGCTGCTTGGGGTTTTTCTGTCCCAGGTGTAGAACTTCAGGTTATTCTCATGCAGCTCTTGTTGGTACAGTCTCTCTGTCAAGGTCCTTCTGAATGCTGCTTCTTCCTTTCAGAATATATACCTCTCCTATTAGACTGCTGATATACACAAACTTGGTGAGAGTACATTCAATTCTATCACCTGCCTTGTTTTGAAGATACTGTATGGTATCAGACACATTGTTGACCCCTGAGAAACTCCGCTTGTGACTGGCTGCCAGCTTGATTTTAGTCATTAACAACTATGCTTTGAGTATGGCAGTTAACTAGTTTTTCATTCATTGTCTGGTCCATCTGTACAGTCTATATCAGTTTACCAACAAGGATATTGTGGGGAGACTATGTCAGACAAATTGCCACAGTTTGACATTAATAGCTTTGTCCTTATACAGTGAGACAATTGTTTTGTCACAGAAGCAATGAAGTTGGTAAATCATGATTTACCCTTTGACAATCTTTGTTGGCTTTTCCCAAACACCTTGTTGTCCTTGACTGGCCCAGAACCAACTTCTGTGTTATTTCTTCCTGGTCCATAATTTTCTTGGAGACTGAAGTGAGGCAGATTATTCTCTTCTTTTTTTCCCTCTTGCACATGGATGTAATACTTGCCTTCTAGTCATAAAGGACATCCCTTGGCCTCTATGACTTTTCAAAAATGATGAAGAGCAGCTCTATAGTGATATCAGTCCCCTCTTCTAGCTGCCTTGGATGTATTCTAACAGGTCTCATAGACCTGTACATTCCAGTTGTACAGGTGATCCATAAACTGACTCTCTTATGGGGTTTACTGTTTGCTTCATGACATAGAGACTTGAGATCTAAATTTACCCATGAAGGCTGAGGCGAAGAAGGCACTGAGTAAACCAAATTTTTCCATGTTATTTGTAATTAATTTACTGGCCCATTTCAGTGGCAAACATATCTCTTTCTTGTGCTTCTGCTTGTTACTAACATACATATAAAATCCTTGTTATTTGTGACGTCTTGCCAGATTGATTGCCCTGCTTTGTCATTTTGGGCCACCACACTTGCAAAGAGAAGATAAACAGGGATATCTGTTGGTCCTATGTGAGGTCTCTGTCCCATGGCTCCATTCTGAGGACTCAATGAGCCTCTCTATTCCCCTGCCCCTCAAGTCTTTCCACATGTGGTTCACTTAGCTCATGAGTGTAGTTGCTACCACATACCCATGCTGCCCTCACAGCAAAGTTTAGGAAGAAATCATTGTCTATTGAATGTGTAGTCTTTTTTCCAGCTGACTTATTTTTATATATAAGCTCTTTCAAAAAGTGGAGTCATTCTCAAACACCAATTCACTGCAGTGAGAAAAGAAGAGAATAAAAATGCTGTATTTGTTGTTTGTAAGCTAATGGAAGCAAAATACAGATAGGGCAGAAGAGTACATGTACATTCATCTGTACCAGACTAGAAAACAATACAAAGTAATTTGCCATTCTGTTCAAAGAGAGAGAGCTAGAAATAGCTAGCTATCCTGCTCTGCTGGAGGTAAATAACGCTTCACATTACGGTGGCCACAAAAATAACAAGGAGCACAACTGTGCTCTTTAGAATAAATTCTTATATATCCAATTAAAAAAATTCCAGACTGGCTTCTACCCTTTAAGGAGTAAATATGTTAATGTGACATATCCTTGTGTTTCTACACTTTTGATCAAGACATTTGTGCAGATTGCTCTGGTCAACATGACATTAATAGGCAATAAAGTATTCAAGTATACAAAGTGCATCTTTTTTAACCAGTTCTCAGAATAAACAAGCACTATCAACAATAGTAATAACATGCCATGCGTCATTGCTGGCAGCACTGGGTTGTGTGTTTACATGTGAGCAATCTAAATGATTGTCATGAATCTGCAACATTGAAAAGGTATTATGACAAAGTCTGAAAAATAGTGTTGGCTGTAGTATGATAAATAAATTGAAGTTGTCATGAGTCTGTCAACTAATTCTGCGAACTTCAGTAATATATAGCCATGCAAATGTGCATGAACAACTGTGTAATAAAAGATAAAATCTGCATTAGGTTCAAGTGCAAAGGACTCTCTCTTCTTACAGTATGTTTATATTAAAATGACTAAAAGTTAGGCCTTGTACTGTACTTGGATGTTATGTAATCTTTTGCCATTCATATAGCATGTGTTGTAGAGTGCTGTAACCTGGACATTGTGGTCATTTTTCAGGCAGGGACAATTATTAGGAAGAGGAAAAATGATTTAATTCATAATCCACCATCTCTGTTTTTCATTGCAAAGACTTTCTACTACATGAGGAGTCAATCTCCCATCCTGAGATACTTCATATAAACAGTATTGTTAAACTCCTAGTATTTGCATTACACTGTTGTCATTATCTAGAAAGACAATAAAAAATGAGACCTCCAAGGAGTTTTAATAAGTAAAAATGTGAGATTCCAAAGATATGTCAATCTGAATATATAAGAAAGACACCGAACTTCTTTCACACACTGAAATGAGACTCCCCTTTTTGTTACATTATGTAACATTGTCATCTCTGGATGAATCTAACCTGGAAGTTTAAATATTATAATCCATTTTAGAGAACAGGAACAACTGATGTGTATGACTTTGCTTGTACCAACATTTGGTACTTTGTCTTCCCTGGAAATTAGATCTTTGTTACTTGGATTGAAACGAAATAAACAGGCTGCAGAACAGTTACTTTCTTTTTCTAAAAAAGACATAATGGATGATACATTTAAAATTTCTCATCTCCCTGTAGAGAAATGAAATGTGGAATAGTCTTTGATATCAGCTGCATTATTTGTTGGTATGATCAGTTGTAACACAAAATTCATAAACAATACTGCATATGTACAAATGCAGTAAGAAGTAAATGGTTTTAATATAAAGATGATACTTTTTTCATTTGGTGTTTCTCCATACTGATTTCTAATATATTAAACCTCAAATACTAGCTGGATGCAATCTATAAATGTTCTCAAACTTTGTCTAATAATCTAATAATCTTTTAATAATCTAATAGAATATTTAATGACAGAATTTCATACCTGGAGTACAAAATTATGCTGTTCCCAGGCATGAACACTTTACATTTAGATATCTAACATTACTGAAAGCAGTTTCAAGCTTAAAGAAAAATAATATAACTTTTTTGTATATCGACTTTGACATTTCAAAGTCAGGGTTCTTTTTTGTTATTTTGTAGGAAACAAGTTTTACGATTCTGAGGATGTGACATTCTCACAGATAAAAAAGCAGATTCTTTGGATGTTGCTTACTTAACTGGTGGAACTACTGGATAAAATTTTAGTGACTTGTCTTTTCAGGTTCTATGCCAAAACATAGATTTCCATACATAATTACCTCAGCACCCATCCTCAAGAGGTTTATGCAGAGCCCTTCTCCCTCAGACCCTGCCTTCAAGTGCAGAAATATGCAAGTCATTTTTGAACTTTCACCAGAGTAATTCTTGGGTGGCTGAGTATGAAGTGGTCTGAGAGATTCTCCTTCTACTGCTATTTTAATGAAAAGGAAAATAAATTGGAATTTTAAACTCAGTCTGTCCTTTTCCTTCTCTCCCTCCCATGGTTGCCAGAGGTTTCATGCAATTTCAAAAACAGTGAACTGTTTTGTTTTTTTTTTTTCTGTTTTTTATTCAGCCCAAATATTTCACCATGTGACACTGCTGCAAGGAGAGATGCAGTTTCTATATTTTGTCTTTTGCAGCCAGTCATTGGCCAAATTCTCAGTGACTGAATATAGGTTAATAGAGTATATTTCCATCCAATCTGTTGATATTCAGGAGTTTACTTTCAATTAATTATAATCTATTAAGTCAGTATGACCGCTTTGAAATATTTCAGACAATGAATTTAATTTAGACATTTCTATTATATTTTCACAATAATTATTTCACAGAAATCCACGAAAGGTCTATACAAAGCGCGTCAAGCAAACAATATGAAGATAAAGATGAACTACTAAAGTCTGATATTTTGGTGTAGTAATTGCAAATTCAAGTAAGGATTAAATGCATTGAAGTTTTTTATTACTGTTTTTTTTTCTACTCAACAATGCGTAAGTGTATTTTAGAACTATGAAACCACAAGATATTCCCCTACAGCATTTCTATGTTCCCGGATGATACATTAATATTGAAAGCACCTTTCAGTTCCTTAAGTTACAATATATTTTATACTTACTGTATAAACATAGATTAACTTTCTTCAGTTTAGTTAATTTTTATTACAATTTTTAAAATGCAATCAGACCCTTATTTCATGAGTCAATAGGTAGATGCAAGTCCAGCTACAACAATAAAACAGAGTTAGTTTCTGAATTATTTGTTCCTTATGTAGGCAAGCTGGATCCAGAAATATGAATTAGACTTTATATTCATTCCTAAAATATATTGAAACCAGCATATAAAATTAGACTTTCAATACTGCAGAAAAAAAATATTTCTGTTTTCACGAACAGAATGAGTATACATGCATTGATCATGCAGTACAAACTGTGTGAGGGGAAATCCTGTACATTGCAAGTACACAACATTAAATTATAAGTGCTATTAGAAGGACTATTAGACATACTATGTGACTGAATTGAAGCCTTCATGAGGAGATAATTTTACTTTTTTTTTTTTTTTTACTGATCCCCTTGTTTTGTTTGGACATAAGTGTTGTGATAAAATCACACAATAAAAAAAATAGAAAAGTTTATCTAAGGTATTTGGTAGTCAAGAATTTAACTATGTGAAAATCACCAATACTTGGATGAATTACAGAAAATAAAGAGCTTGTTGTTATAATGAGTATGAATTCAATAGACATATATTTAGATACAAAGTCTTAAGCCAAGACATGAAAGTTTGGGTACACACCTAAATTCAGTGTAATTCTGAAAAATATCATACAAGAAGAGCTTGCTGTTCTGCATGTTGTGATATGTATGTGATGTTATTAGAAGTCTCAGAAGCTAGTTATACAAAAATAAGAGATGGAGTAGTATATTTGATTTAGAAATAGATGATTGAACAGAATAGCATAGCTTGAACAATCTAATAGCAGTGGGGAAAAAGTTTCATTGTTCAACTTAGCTAAATCTTATTGGGAAATGAGAGTTAAATTGTTTCAGCTCATATTGCCCAGCTCTGGTCTGTGGGAGGAGAACACTGTTCTCTGCGAGCTATGCAAAAAGAATCTACAAGAGATGGAGAATTTGACAGATGTATCTCACTTTCTGCCTACACAACAGAGAAATTTATTCCTGCTATAATGCTGCGCATGTCAATAGATCTTGCTAAATCTAGGACTATTGTGATGCAAAGTCACATTAATGCAGACATTAACGTTTTTACATTTACACATTTACTACATTATTAAAAAAAAACAAAAACAAAAAACAAAAACCTTATACAGCATTTTTAAACCATGAACATTCAGTGCTGCACAGTTCAATGGTGCACATCATTCGATGTGAATATACTAAAACCTATACTTCTTCCTCAAAGTCATTGCTATTCATAAGCCTTTGAACATATATTCCTAAGCTGGGAGGTTTGATAGGACTTTTCAATAGTTTGCATAGCAATTTGGGAATTAGACGCCTACTTAATAACACTTTAAAATCTAAGTAATGAACATCTTTAATGATCTGTCACTCCCTCCTGCAGAATCAATAATGTGAATAACTGGTAATAAACTGTAACCTATATCACAAAGCCACTAATTCTTTTCCTGCACTTTTTACCCTGTTTGTCTCATGATCTTCCCTAGTTGATCTGGAACACGACCTTGAATCAATTCATAGACTGGTACGCTATTGCAACAAAACACTTTAAATCAAACATTGAATGAAATTAAGGTGTGGTTTGGTTTTTTGGGTTTTTTTTTTTTGTTTGTTTATTTGGTTGGTTGGTTTTGGTTTTTTGCTTTTGTTGTTGTTGCTTGTTTGGTTGGTTGGTTGTTTTTTTTTTTTTTTCCCTACAATAAGTACTTATCTGAGAAGAAAGTACAGAACTTGTTCACTAAACCTGAAAAATAAGTTATTGCAATTTAGCTTGACTGTTAAATGAAAATGCAATGTATGGATTTTTGAAAACACAGCAGTGTGTTAATGGCAGATTAACAAACTATTGAAAATATATTTGTGTAGCAAGTTTAGTGAAGGAAGACCTTTGTCTCTGCAAGATACCTGACATTTTTCCAAAAGCATACAAAATTGTGAGATAGTAGAATTTACTTAAATGAGACATGTTGGTGACTGGTCTATCTCTGAAAATCATCCTGTCTATTGATTTTTAAAAAAATCAATATCTCTCAAACTGACTATAAATACATAACCAGAAATAATTCCTCTATTCTTTTTTCTTGGGTATACGTATACTGTGGAAATGGAATACTGTGGTGATTGATGGGAACTAGTTACAGAACACACATTAGTTAAGCCAAAGAGTCTGGGTTGAATGAATCATTCAAAGCCTTAAGTATCAGATAACACAGCTTATTCCTAGAAGAACCCTTGAAGATAGGATTCTTTGTATTTCTGAAACTGATGGAGCTCTGAAATTCTGATTAGATCCACCAAATGGCTTTTAAAGTATTCTTTTTATGTTAAATTCACTACCTTTTTAGAATAGCAAGGGAAGCATGTATAGTACCCTTATCTGTGCAATAACACGTGAAAGAAAAACATCCCCTAAGGATAAATAAACCTGGCATCAGTTGATTTCCTTCAAATCATAGAATAGAAACCAGATAAGAGTGGAACACACTAAATTGTCATGGGAGAAGTTAGCACTGCTTTCACATTTGGCTTGTACTGCCCCAAATGTGTTTTTGTAGTACATCATATCTAAGTTCAATCTCTAAAACCAATTCCTCTCTCTCTGGTTGTTATTGTGTTCAGCAGTCCCCAAAGGGTCTTTAACTAGGCCAGTGTTTGCTCATGAAGAGCTGCATTTGGAGCCTTCCAGAGCTTGACTATCGACTTATAAAGCTTCACCCTTCGCTGCCATGTAAGTGCAATTTTGTCGTGTGTGTTTCGTCCATCGTGCTCTCTGATACAGTGGAAACAACATAGGAACAAGAGATAATGGCTTGCAACTCACAGCATTGATGCTGAAACCAGCTTTGCCATCTGCTGGAGTTTATTATTAGATCATTATCAAGTTGGTTATATGACAGTGAAGTGGGAAAGATGAGCAGCTTTCAGCTTTTTTGCATGTTTGCTGGAGAAGAAGGTTGCAGCCACAGACTTCTGAGGAAACCTGTCAACCTACCTGCGGGACACTCATATGTGTCCAGGGAGTTTGGGGTTGTGTGATTTTTGTGCCACTTATCTGCTATAGTTTGTGCATGGGGAGAACTGTGTCCACTGTGCTTTAGATTTGTATCTTGTTTTTCTTTAGATGTCAACACTGCAGCCAGAACACCTAGTCTTAAAACACAAATTTAAAGTTCTACAATAGGTCCTTAACAGAAAAAAAGGACCTAAGAAATTAAGTGTTCACTATTTGGTAGCTAAGAAATGTCTATGTCCAAGGACATGGAAGAGTTTGAGTAAGAAAAATGTCACAGGGTTCAGGACCAGTGCCAGATTTTCCATGTTATTTCCATGGTAGCATTAAAGCTTTTTAAACTATATGTAGCAGGATTTCCTTTACACTTCTGTTTGCATGAGAAAATAATGTCTTAGTTTTTGATCACCATGAGAGAGCTATTGGATCTGTGCATACATATGCATGCAATCTAGCATAGTCTATATACTGACACAAGGAAATTAAAAAAAAAAAATAACATGAAACCCAGGTTTTGGATCTGTTCTTCTAGCTATACAAAAACATCATTTCAATCCAAATAAAGTGATTTTATAGCTTAAAACTCAACATTTTCACAGAAATCTACCCTGAGAAATCTATTCACGCTGTTGCAGACTTCCAATTGAAAGGCATTCGATAGCGCATAATCTGGAGTTGGCAAATTGTTGGTAGCGGTGGGTGGGAGTGTTGCAAGGGCGGCCGCAAGTCAAGTCTGGTTTTCTAGCATCTGGTGTTTTCCTTGCCTCGTGATTTTGACCCATGAATTTTCTCACTCCTATGCCTCCTCTTTTCTCTCCCGTCCCACTGGGTGTTTGGGGCGGGGAGGTTAGCAAGCACCTGGGTGGGTATTGTCCGCCAACTTGGGCCAACATCCAAAGACAGCAATTTTTAAACTCTTTGGCTTTCTAGGCATAGATGTCAAATTCATGTAATTCTTAATTATTTTCCCCTAACACATACAGTGTATAGTGTATTTTTCAGCTACTAATTTAAAAGTGACAATTCCCCATCCAAAATGATTTCTCTATCCAATAATTACCTCCTTTTCCTTTTATCTTACTGGAATACAATAAAAATGTAATAAAAAAAATCCATTTATACTGTTTTTCATTGAGTTTCCTGACTGTCCTGCTTGAGATTGCAGCCTCTCCCTTTAACCTTTGTGCTGGCATATTAGTGTATTCAAGCATGGCTGCTGGATCAGTTGATGATAACCTTTTTACATGACAGGTAGTTCCATTTTTTAGTGGACCTTTCCTATTTCTCTTTTCTGAATAGTTTAGCTCAATTCACTTTCTATCTGACTATCAGTATAGTACCATAAGGCAGTAATGCTTCTTAATTAAAACACAGGGCTACCTGCAGTGCAATTTGGGCAGAATCCAATTGTGAGAGGAGAATTTTAGTAGAATCACACATTTTTTATATCTTAATGCTACTGAAGTGGGTTAATGTAATTGTCATCTACATGATATTAAGATACTTAGGTTTTCCGGAACTTATGCTACTGCAACACAGAGATAAAAAACCATGAGTTTAATTTCCTAATGTTTTGTTGCCAGGTTTTCAACAATAAATAGGACAGTACAAAGAACATATGCACCCAAAATAATTTTTAAAACTTCGCATATGGTAATTGCAAACCAGTCTCACTTATAGTTAACTACTCTTCTAAAAACGATATACAACAGCTATATTTATGCAGGTTTTTTTACACCTTAAACACAAAAATTGCACTCCTCTGCTTGGTGAAAAGCCAAGCATTTGTTCTGCCAGAGCACCTAAAGTTTCCAAAACCAACTTTGGCTTATTAGATTTATATTTATATGAGTTTTACATATGGAATAGAATAATCTTATATTTAAGTTTTTATCTGTGATATATTAAAAACCAAAAATTTGCAATCACAGAGAATGTAGTTAATGAGATTTTAAGTGCAAGACTGTAATTTTCACATTTCATTTGTAATTTTTTTTCTTCCTCTGTTCAAGACTATTTTTAAAAGAAATTACTAGGCTTTTTTTTCAGAAAAAAAAATGCTATGCTTGATCTTGGTTAAAAAGCTTGTATCATATAAAATGTACTATGACTTTTAAGAGTACTTTTCAGTCTTACTCTTACATTAAGAAAATGATCCTTTATTCAATTTTGGCACGTACAGACGTGATTCAAAGATCTCATCTGGAAATCATTTAAAGGGAATTTTCAGAAGAATTATGAACACATGAATACCACGTTCATAATAGGAATGTTCTGTTCTACTGCAAAATTACTAGGAATGATATAAAATTTAGTGTGTCTACTCAAATCTAAATGCTGAAAATAACTATACATATCCATCATAATCCTAGAACAAACTTGAACTAAAAAGTCTTAGTTTTTTTATTCACAAAGAATGATACTCTTTTACTAGCCTTCCTAAACAAATGGTTATAGTTGACCTTATAGTTCATAGTTTGGGGTTTTATTACAGTTTTTCTGCATTTTCCTATTAATTTAAACTTTCAAAGAACAGTAGCTTAATCTAGCTGTATACAATCCTAGAAAATTTTTCTCTTGTGAGCTGAGAGTTTGGGATCAGTAATGACTTTCAGGCACGATGTATGGAGTATAGCTCTGGTCCCCTGCAGGTATCTTAGCATAGAAAGCTATACACGAGAAAAAATTTTGACTGCCTCTCAGAGAAGAGGCTATAACTCATTTAAACTTTGAAAACTAATCAGAAAATTGTTTTTTAAACTATGTTTTTACATTTATAATCAAAAACTTCCAATAGTAGCATTCAGATTTGTAACTTAAACATTCCATTTAGTTTAATTACTTCAGCACATGGTCTTTTTAAGTACAAAATAAACATAAAATGTGTCCTAACCTCCATAGAGTTGCAGATATGTTTCTCTTTCATACTACTTCTCTCACAATCCAACATCAGAATTTTACCATAACCTAAAATGCTTGGAGGCGATCTTTTCCTTCCTTCCTTCCTTCCTTCCTTCCTTCCTTCCTTCCTTCCTTCCTTCCTTCCTTCCTTCCTTCCTTCCTTCCTTCCTTCCTTCCTTCCTTCCTTCCTTCCTTCCTTCCTTCCTTCCTTCCTTCCTTCCTTCCTTCCTTCCTTCCTTCCTTCCTTCCTTCCTCCCTCCCTTTCTTCCTTCCTTCCTTCCTCCCTCCCTTCCTCCCTCCCTTCCTTCCCCCTCCCTTCCTTCCCCCTCCCTTCCCCCCTTCCTTCCCCCTTCCTTCCTTCCTTCCTTCCTTCCTTCCTTCCTTCCTTCCTTCCTTCCTTCCTTCCTTCCTTCCTTCCTTCCTTCTTTCCTTCCTTCCTCCCTCCCTCCCTCCCTCCCTTCCTTCCTCCCTTCCTTCCTCCCTTCCTCCCTTCCTTCCTCCCTTCCTTCCTTCCTTCCTCCCTTCCTTCCTCCCTTCCTTCCTTCCCTCCTTCCCTCCTTCCCTCCCTCCTTCCCTCCTTCCTTTCTTCCCTCCTTCCTTCCCCCCTCCCTCCCTTCCTTCCCCCTTCCTTCCCCCTTCCTTCCCCCTTCCTTCCCCCCTTCCTTCCTTTCCCCCTTCCTCCCTCCCTCCCTTTTCTTGCTTTCTCTTCTCTCTCTTTCTCTCCCTCCCTGCCTTCCTCCCTTCCTTTTTTTTTCTGTTAGAAATTTTACATTTGTAACACAGTCAACTGTTTAAAATAAATAAACCCTAATGAGAGGTCACTTCACCAATGCATGAAAAGCAGTAATCCAAGGGGAAACATTTACCACTCTGGTCAGTCTGACAACAAGGGACAGATGTGCAATGTTTTCTGCCCCACTAGAAACTAAGGGAGTAGATGCTGATGGAGTGGGGAAAGAAAGCCTGCAAAACCCCAATGCTAATGCCCTCCCCGAAACCCTATCAAGAAGAAGAAAACAGTCCTGCAACAGACCTGGTGACTGAATCTGACACTAATCCCCAGAATTAACATGTAATGAAACTGCTTTGGAATGCCTTTGTTGTACTTTCAAGTTGCAATTAGCACAGCATTAATCCAGTGCTTTTTTTGATTTTTTTCATCAGTGTGTGCTTTTGCACAAAGTTACACAAGCCTCCTTCATTTCAGCATTTTTGACTTCTGAAGACTTGGGTTTAATACATTGCTGTACTTTGAAAATGCTTGTGGGGGCCAGATTTTTACCATCTGTGCTATTCATTTATTTGTGATGGTTCCTAAAAGCATGGTGATACATTACTGTAAGCCAGATCACCACTTTAAACCATCCTGGGCAAAACCAAATAGACATTTTTGAGACTGCCAGCTCCATTCAAAATACTTCAAGTAATTACAGAGAGCTGGGAAGCAGATAAGCCTGAGGAGGACCAGAAGGGATATTGCTGAACAGCTTTAGGCAAGCGAAGCTTCCCAAATGTCTGCTAAGCACAACACAAGAAGTTATACAAGTGTAGAGGAGGGATCCTGCCCAGCCTCCTGCCATTCTGGGGTATGGGAAGCCCCTGCTGCAGCCCAAGGCTGCCACATGGCACTAATGTCATAGCTGTGCACCTGCTACCAGCAGCTGCCTCTTCTGACAGGCCCCAGGCTGATCAACTCAGAAACATCTCACCAGTGTGATAGATCTTAGTTCAGAGCTCTTACTGAAGTCTTATCCCAGTATGATCTATGGGACTTTGGTGTGGGGTTGAAGTTTCACCTCTCAGAGAAAGTAGACCCTTCTGGCTTCCATCTTCCAACAAGCCTGCCAAAAACCTGGCTAATGAATCCAGCTGCCCCTGAGCTGGAACTATACACCCATGAGTCTTTTGCCTCTCACACCGAGCACTTGCAATAACTTTTGCTCAAACGTACATTTGTACACACTACAACGTCCCCGCATGTCTTATGGCAACTCTCCTTGTAGCATTTCTTCTGCTGTGCTTCTGTTGCCGTGACAGACCCATGACCACCATCATCACCATTGCATAGATTAATTTGTTTCCTTATGCCTGTGCTATGATTGAGACTCATTAAAAAGCAATGGTCTAAAATTTTTCTCCCCTCTACAGGCACTAAATCAAATTGTTTTCAGACCGTTCAGTACTCTTAAAATTAGGTCATTGCCCTGATAAATCCTTCCTAACTATATATCCAGAGAGCTGATTAAAATCCAATCTGTTTGACATTATAATTAAGCCTCACATCTAGTTTACAGTTTTATAATTACAGCTCTGCATCCTGAGAAAGATCAGAGGTCTCTCCTGTTCAGCTGAGGGATCAGAACGGTTCTGCGGAGAGCATCTGAGGGGAGGCAGTACAGGTCTTTACACATATGTAGGAGATAGATATATGATGCTGAAAGAGGCTCTTGTCGACTAGTAGATGTGCCCAGCCCTCCAGATGTGCCCCACAGGAGCAGTGTGGCTTTGGAATGTGATGGGGAGACTGACTTTTCAATGCAATTTAGCAAGCAGATATCAGTGACCAAGAGCAACACAGGCTGATTCTTTGCTATCAGTGTGATATAATCCAGCTCTCTGCAAACATGGAAGCAAACCACCACATCTACTGTTATCCTTATTTTGCCTGATTATCCTGTGCTTGGTTTTCCTATGTTTGATTTTCCTAGAGAGTTTTTGTTTATTCATGTTTCTCAAAATGAGTTGAGGGGCACTGGAACAGGGTATAGGTGCCCGTAGAGTCCCAAGGTTTTGTCTCACTCTGACCTTATGTAAAATTTGCTCGGAGGAGGTAGAAGCTTGAGTCTTTTTTCTTCTGGCTTCAATGACTCTGAAGTTATTTAGAAAGCAAGGGGAGAAGGCTGAGATATGGAGTCACTTGCGTTGCAAATCCCAGCAGAACCAGCACCTATCTTCCACAAAAATCCTCCACATTTTCCCTTTCAACCAGCCACTTTTATTCCAGCAGAGTTTCCACCCTCAAGCAGAAGTTTGTTTTGTTCAGTCAAGGACTCTTCCTCATCCAGTTTGGTCAGTGCTGGGAACAAACAGAAAGCTGATGCTTTCAACCTCACCAAGTGCTAATACTCTAGGGCTTTTGCTATTATACCATGAGCTGGAGAACGCAGCCCTCCTTCTGTAGAACAGTACAAACTCTGGTGCACAAGGACAATTAGCGTGTAACTTCCACTAGGATTTCTTTAAAAAGATGTCAAGACCTGCCCTTATGTACTTTAAAGACCACTTACATACTTACTTGTTGGCCACCTACATGAAAAGCGTGTTATACTGTTCACCACTACTGTACTGTCTGGAATAAGTGTGAACAATGGCACATAGGAGGAAAAAAAAATGATGATGCCTGGTAGTTACCATTGCATCCAATTAGAAACAAAGCCTCCACGTGTCCGTTGTAGCTCCTCAGCACTTTACCTCAGCTTTCTTTTCAAAACTTAACTAGAAAGACTCTATTTTTTTCTTCCTCTTTTGCCCAGGTCCTGTTCCAGCCCAATAGTCATTTTTTTCCCACCGACATATCTTTAAAAGTGAAAAAAAGTTTTACCAGATTGTAAACTTTAAAAAATTTCTGGTCATTGCAGAAAGATAATTCTCACAGCTGTTACATGGCAGACTGTCCCAGACCTTCGTTGCATTTTAGGTGTCTCAAGAGACAGTGCTGGTTTGCATTTATTGCCTGTTCTATTCAGTTGCCATTACTCATGTTACGTGGCATTATTTTGCTACCAAGACCTTTACGTCTGTATTGCACAGCAGGGCAAGGAACACACACTGATCAAATATTTTTCCCATTCAAACAGCTGGTGTGCTGCTCTTCATTACCCTGGGAAGCTTCCCAATGCATCCTAGTACAATTTCACTCTGTTTTTTCACTGAAAAAAAAATATATATATATACATATATATATATACTAAATAGTACTATAGTTAGTTCTCCAGATAAACCTGCTTTACAGCTTTTGAGATGATATTGCTTTTAGAAAGTGTTTCTTCCATAAGTAACATTTTAATTTGATTTCTGCTGTACTATATGCAGCTTTAAAAATAATACTAAAATGTTTTCTTCTACATTTGTAATCAATTGCTTCAGTAACTCCAGGTCTTCTTTCCAGTGAATGCAGAGTTTTATAAGAGTATTTTGCCATGCAACAGAAAATGTCAAGGCATTTCCTCCTGCTTTATCATGATATTGCTTGTTTTCAACAGAATACTGTATGTGTTCAGATGTTGTACTCAAGGATCGGGGACTAACCACTTATCAGGGCTCTTTCATTTCCTTTCTTATACATGCTTCTGTAGAGTGACCTCCTTGTGTAAATGTATGTGTTAGCATTTGCAGTTCTGGAGTTATCTGCCCTTTTAAACAGGCAAAGATATATTTCAAGATGATATTAAGTGCTCCCTTTTCTGATAATCTGTCAGATCAGTGGCCACTAGTTGCACACTTTCCCTTTTAAATTAGACTTTACTTTCTGTAAATGGCCAGTCATATTCAGACTCTATTTTACAACTCAAACTAACCAGAACATAAAATACACCTTGTATTACCTCTGTGACCTGTAAAATAGTCTACAGTAAGACAAATAGGTTTTTGATTGTGTGTTTTTTTTTTTTTTCCCTTCTGTATGTCTTTATCTTGCCTATTTTGATTGGTAATATGCATATCTTGCTCCATGAAAATCAACCCCATCTGTTTCTGACAGAATATTTTTCCTTGCTCCAGTCATATAACTCAGCTTGTGTTTAATTCTCTGCCTTCTATCTCCCTCTGTCAGCCACGAATGTGTAAAATTCATGCAGTCTGTTACCTTCCAACTGCAGACACAGTGGCAATGTTAATCTAATGTCAGCTAACAGGACCACATCTGGCAGGGCTTGTTGGCTGGAGTTGGTTTCATCCAAAGTCACACTTTCCTGTTGGGAACCCTGGAGACATTCAACGTTGTCTCCCTTGAACACAGATCTGTGCAACCAGGTGACAGTTACAGTTAACACAAGGAGGTTTGATCCCGCTGTTACCATTTGTTCTTCATTTATGTAGACCAGTCTGAGTTTTGCTTTTTCCTACTTTCTCTATGTCTTACTGTATGTGAAGAAGCTTTCCCCTGCAATCAAGCTTGAAAGAAGGGGGAAAAAAAGCCTATTTAGCTGAGTCAATAATGATTCTCTATGAGCTCTTTTCACTCCACACAATTACTTCAACTGTAGCCTGCCTGAGAGATTCAGACGGAGACAGTTGTTCTTACCCATTGCTTGTACAACCAGGAAAACATTTGCAGTTGGTTGTTCTGTCTTTGTGTAGGCTCTATGCTTTTAACATATCAGTACTAACACTACTGGGAAAACAGTTAAACACTAACACTACTAACACTACTAACACTACTAACACTACTAACACTACTAACACTACTAACACTACTAACACTACTGGGAAAACAGTTAAACATTTCTAGCTAGGCAGCTATATAACTCCCTAATTCAATGAGGCACTATAACTTTGTATATATATGTAAATATACAAATATAAAAATACATAAATATGTGTGTATATATCTAATTTTAAGCAAATTTTTAGTCCCATATAACTTGAATTTCTAATACAGCCTTCTGCCTGACTGGTTTACGTAGATCACCTTTCCAGTTGTTTGACAACAGTTACTCATTCACATAACACTAGAGACTAACCATACTTAACTGAAATTCTGTCATGAACTGCCTAGACAACAGTAACTAGTTAAGTCTAGTTCACATATATTATCAATGCAACAGCATCATGAGGAAAGTAACTGAGCACAATCAGTTCAAAAAACAGAATTAATTGGAAGAAAAAATCGGTGTATTTATCCTTCAGTAACATTCCCTGCACATTGATTGCTAAATTGAAATGATTCCACTAAAAATTTGGTTATAATGGAAGCACAACGACAACAAGCAGAGTGTTTGTGTTTAACTGTTATAATTCTTTTTTCTAAATATTAAAGTGCTGCATTTTCAGAGAGAAGATGTAGCAAGAGACAGCAAGAGAATTAATAAATACACCATGGTAAACATTTTGTGCACTCCTGACTATTATTTTGAAGATGTTTGTAGCTGAAGTTTTGTGGGAAAAGTCATTGCTGTTATATATAAATTGTGATAGAGAATGAAAAGAAAGTAAGAAAAGTTCTTTTTTTTTTTTAAAAAAAAAAAAAATGGAAAAAGGTGCTGGAACTATTTTAAACACCCTGTATATAACTTGTTTGCTATTTATTCACTTTCAAAAGTCAAAATGTCCATCTAATTATTTTCTCCACTTGATGATAAGCATTTTTTTTAATGAAAGATGAACACAAAGGAGGACTAAAATAATTTTATCTAGGTAATGAGGATGACAAATCAGGCATGACTGTCCAAGTGTAAAATAAATCTAGTCATTAGAGTCGAGCATTCCCTGTGTGCACACAGTTTTCAAAGGGGTTATAAATGAGTCATTTCTATTATGATACATGAACTTTTTAATACAAGCTTTCTTGTCTTGCTGATATTTCTTTATATTCAGGAATCCCAAGTCTTGTGAAATAGAGAGCAGTACAAAAGTTTGTGTCATCCTGAGCAAAATGAAACAAGAAAGTGGGAAGCAAGAGAATGAGTAACTATGCGTGAGCAACATCTAGTGGCTAACATCTCATTATGAAGCATGGAGGCACTGGACATTATTTTAAGTCTGTTTTTGACACTCGGTTCTGGGAGGAAGTGAAGCATATGAGGGGAAAAGGTAGGACTGCCTGTTGCTACAGCTTCTGAACTAAAAGTTACTTTTTCAGCTTGTGGCCTCGGGTAATAAACTGTGCATTTCAAGCATAAGTCTATACCTGCACAGGGCTGCGCTTCAGGTTGACTGGACAGTGGATGTGACACAAAGCTCTTTTAATTATTTGCATTGTGGCACTTCATCTCCATTCCTTTGGCAGGCTGGAACTTGTCCACAACAGCCCTTTGCAGCTGTACGCTAAGAAGAAGGGGGTGGGAACTCCACATCCCTGTTTTCTGAGAGCCATTTTCAGTCTGTCTGAGCAGTCCCTGAACTTCCAAATCAACCACAGGTTGTGTAAATGAGGAAAATGGTCCTATTATTTACCTGTCTCTCAAGTCTTCACTTCATCAGGGACCTAGAACTAGGGACATGTAAAAGATATATATAGATATTATTAAAGTTGTTTTAAAGGAATTTCTGATTACTTTGCACTACCACTGAAACGGATGAGACCACAGTGCCCTCATGTTGTTCTAATCAGGGAAAAAAAACCCAAAAGTCAGTAACCAACCGTAAATTTTTTTACACCTTCCAATAGAAAAACGATAGTTTGGATATCAGCATGTGCCCCATGGACAGTCTTTAAAGCATTGTAAAAAGAATAAAGTGAAAAAAACAGATTATGGTCTATGAAGATACTTCATGCTACATAATTTTCAAAACTTTGCAGATGTACTAAGTTAATTCTCCATGTGAATCTGTAGCAAATATGAAGTAGGAACACAGTCTTTCCAGACATACAAGCTAACTAAAAATCTCAAAATGAAATTATATACATCACTGCATGATTGTACCTATGAGATGACATTCAGTGCACAATTTACTCAAATTATGGGTTTTTTTATTGATATTACTTTTTCCTATGTTTCTCCATGATCTCATTCATGATTCCTTCAAACACCTGTTTTCTGTTGCTGATTCTACTAAGTCAAATGCCCCTCCCTCAGATCTGCTTTATTTTTTCCCAGCTAGAAATGGATAACAACATGCCTTCCTTTAGCAAGATATATCTAAAAATTGCCATTAAAAACATGTACTTCACACTTAAAATATTTTATATTTAAACTGTTTCTCCTTCTACCACTGTTTGAGAGAGAATACTGGAACATGGGTTTGAGTACATTTTCTAATGTTCTTACCTTCTTATTTGTTTATCGGTTTACTGTTGACCACCATATCACTGGAGATTTACCTTCTTCTGTAGTTACAGTAGATGACTTTTTTGGTCTCTTCTGAATCCTAAAAGTCTTCTTAGAATTTAAAAAGCTGCTATGTGGAGACTATAATCTGCAGGGTCATCACACACTCCTCACTGAGAATCCTAGAGAAATAATAAGTTGGTCTCTGTGGTCACACAAGAGGTGTGGCTGTAGACAGCAGGTTACACGACTTCCTTTGACCTATTCTGTATAATGAAGGCCTTCTAAAGTAAAGGAATTGTAAGGGACGCTGGCAAAGGACACAACCCATGCACTAAGATCATAAATCCATTTCTTGTGCCCTGAATCTGCAGACAGAGGTTCATTTTGCCAGGTTTTGATGTACAGAAACAGATTTTCCTAAGAGACTCTTGCTGAATGTCCAGGCAGTATTTCAGTGTTTGTACAGAGTATCTTTCATAGTTTAGTGGGACAGCTGAATACCAGTACCCATTCTGTTCCCTTTTCAAACTCTGATACCAGAAGAGAAACAAAAACACTTTCACAGCAGGACATGTTAGGAAGCCCTTTGTACAAGTCATGGCTCTCTAGCACAAAGCTGGACAGACACCCACAGATCTCCATCAACCCTTGTTAGTTACAGAGACATTACATTTTGTGGAAATACATACAGTCAGTTAAAACTGTTCCTTCTCATTTAGAATATGAAAGCCTTGGTTGTTGAGCCCATCACTGTTTGGCAGTACACTATGGGGAATACATCCTCTAATTTTACAATATGTTGAGAACAACACCTTTTATTCCAACTTACCCTGCTTTTGGGAAAACAGCTATGCTTGTCTTAAACTACTAGAAGTAATCAAAAAGCTATTCAGAAACTTTTCTTATCCCTTGTTGTATGTCTTCATGGCAAGCTTCAAATAGTGATCAGCTGCAGAAGCTGTTATCAGATGACTTCATTAAGCAGTTGCCTTTCCCATGACAACAGTTTTCCTGAGGAAAAAAAAAAAGGCAAAACACTTCTGTATTGTATCTGAACCATTAATTGCTACCTTTCAGGATACCATTTCTTTGTGGATTTAAAAAGATAACTGAGAAGGTGGCAGACAAGTTCTGAACGAGAGGTTATACAAGATAATTTCCAGACCAACCTTCAGTTTCTTTAATTCTGTGGAATAATCCCACACTGAGTCTCCAGGCTGAGGTATAAATCAGACTATAAAGGAATCTAGTTAGAAGCAAAATTCAGAAGCTGGAAAGACTTCCCAAAACAGTAGTTTTCTTCATCTGAGAATATATCACCTAATTGCCTCCTATTCTCAGCTGCCATTTTTAGTCTGTCACACTAAAGTTCTGACTGAACTCAGAAATGTGCTACTCATTTTTCTGCTGACACGTGTCAGATCATTGGACTTTATACAATATTAGAAAGCTTTTTTTTCTAAATGGTCAACAACCCATTCAGGCAGTGCAGAGTAAGTACAAGCAAGGACCATGCTAAATTGCAATAGATCAGAAGTTACATATTTTGCACTTTCAAAAGGTGATTCAAAATTTTCTAGCTTCTCATTTGACATGTTTTAAATTGGTACTTCAGAATGTCTTTTAGCATCCAGATGCTGACCTCAACCCTGTTATTCTTTCAAAAGAACAAAAACAAAGCAAACAAAACCAAGAGACTGTGTGAGAAAGGATATTTGAACTTGGATAAATCTAGCAGTTCTAAGAAGTGACTCAAATAAAGTAAAACTCTTGCGAAAAACTGTGTGTGATCGTACTTGGCAAAGACATAATACCTAGAAGGTACAGGGAACCTCTGATTTTGTTTCAGGGAGCAGCAAGGACAATGTTGTTCTGTGGGTGGGGTCGAGTTGTAAAACAAGGGTGACCATCTATATATCTATCTATATATATATATATATAACATAGAACCAAGATCGATGCAGGAGACAGGAATGGAGTCAAGCTACCTACAAAGTATATTCAAGGTCCATCAGGAAACAAGGCCAGAAAGGGGGCTGGAGACAAGTACACTCACAGTATAATTCAGGCAAGCAAATGACTCAGTTCTGCACTTAAATGAACCAGCAGGCAGAGTATGTGTGCATAGGCATTCCAGGTGAGGCTGGCAAGGGCAATTTAGGCCCATTTGTGCACACAGGGCCCTGACATGTTGAGAATCTCTGGGTTTTGTGCTCAGCTTTGAAACCTTCATTTTCTTTAAATCTTGGATGCAATTTCCCAAATCCTTAAACGAACCAAACAAAACCAAAATATGGTCATTCTATCACACAGACATGTAACTTGATCATCAGGATGATTTAACACTACCAGAATCCTTATGATTACTACCGGTTGTGTTACTGAGGGTAGATCCTTGAGATAAATACACCCTTATGCATCAGAGTTTACCCAAACTCCATTGTTTAACAGCTATAAAACATGCATTGCCTAGTCAGAATAAAGACCCATGAGGGACTAAAGCAGATTCCCTGGAACAAAAGCAGAAACTTCACCTACTGTACTCTATGTAATATCCATGAGGTGTGCATGAACTGGGATTATTTTCAAACTTACCTTTGGATAGTTTTTACTGGGCCATCAAAAGGCATATTCACCACAATGGTCACCATTCAGGACATCTCGAATGCCAGTATCAGGGCAAAGCAGCACTGAGAGAACAAAGAAAGAGTAACTAGTGTATTATTTAGTTGCAATATTTCTATAGGTAATATTGCATGTGTTTTTCATCATCTTATTGACAAGACCTGATTCATTTCCAGAATAAAACCAAGTTTTCTCTTCAGCCTCAGGCAGAGCACCAGTACAGAGAATTTCATTCCCAGCTTTTACACTGATACAGTATATGGAACTGACCCAGAATAAAGATTATCATCAAAATGAACTGATAGAATTAAGTAATGTCAACAACTCCTCTATCCTAATATTTCAACTGGATATATGGTTTGAAATCCTGAATCTCATTTACCGAGCAGAAACAGCTCGGGTGCAGTAATACAGTACAGTTCTGCTTATACAGTACTATAAGCTTCTCAGTATTAACCCTATCAAGGAACTCTAACCCTGATGTTAGGAATCAATCCTCTCAAAAAGACAGCCACTTAAGACCATGGGAGTTTTTTTGCTGGTTTGTTCTTTTTTTGCTGTCATTGTGTCGGTTTGTTTTTCCTGTTATTTCGTTCTCTTTGAGTCTTCTAGCAAGGATGTAACTCAGGACCAATTTTCTGATTTGGATAATGCCCACCTTATGTCAATACATTTCCCACAACTGAATCCTTTTGGAGAACTACTAAAAAATATTCAATTCATAATGCCTGTCATTCGTTTAGAGCAAATGTCAACTAAATTTGAATCAATAAGTTGGAGGAAAAACGAATTTTTTTTTTTAGCTATCCACTCTCTTTTCTGCCATGAAAATATTAATACAGTTAAAAATGATCACACTGAAGCAGGAGTAGGAGTGAGAGATGTCAAAATGAAGAAAAAGGTATATTGGCACTTTTTTACAGTAAATCTGCATGTTATTTCATATTCTGCATAGAAAATCTTTTCTTCATATTTAGAAGGAAATCCTTCCCACACAGATATTGAAAGAAATGATAATGACTTCCAGAAATAATATGTGAAGAACTCAGTCAATTATGTGAAGAACTATTAGCAATATCATATGTTTTTGAAAGATGAACTCTGTAGGATGTTGTGCCCCAGATGCACCTGAGATAAGAAATGAATCCTCAGAGTTTTATCTCATAAAATGGGAAGCGAGTTATGATTCATTATCTGACATCATTGAAATTAACATTAATATTTGTCATGCAAAAGATGTGGTAGTGGTCTTTGATTTTATCATCTATTTAAAGTCAATTAAAATGTCAGCTAGTAACAATAATTAATTATTATACAAGTATGCATCCACTCAAAGGTCACATTCAGTCATTTTTCCTTTTGCCCTTCTCAGGTGTTTTGCTCACTGAGATAAAATACTTTGTGACTCTATCTATTACAAACATGGAACTGCTCTATAATTCTTTCTGTATTTAGAGCTGGTTAGTTGAGAAGTTTGTTATTCTAATTCACACATTGTGATAAATGTCTGTTCAAGGGAAGGAGCAGGAAGGGAGGACTGGCACAAGCTATGTCACTCATCAGTGGTTGCTTGACAGCAGTTAGGTCAGCAGCTTTGAATATTTGGTCGGTGTTCCTGCGAGCCTACAACAGTATTTAAACCATGAAGGGAAAGGGCTTGTGATGAATAACAAAGATCAAAGGAACTATGATTAGTTTATCAGGGCATATTCAGGCAGTAAAGTAAGACCAGTTCTTCAAAGGGACAAGAACTGAATCTGAACCCTCTCAAAAGTACCTCTAGAAGTTTTGACATGTCCTTTTTTATAATAGACCGTGTGGAGGAGCTTTTTTTTAAAAACAAACAAACAAACAAACAAACAAAAAAAAAAAAAAGCAAACAAACTACACTTCTCTAATGCTTTGCCTCTACCAGAAGAAAAACAGAGTTTTTGTTCAGAGAAGACTGTTTTATGCTTAGGTTTCACTTATAACAGTACAAGAAGAAGCACAGTTTGGACAGTTTGTTATTGCTATAGTCCAGAAGCCAGTCTAGGAACAGAAGAACTGGAAATATTCCAGCAAGGAACAGGGAAAATCAAAAATTCTATCATGTATTACAGCTAAAGGTGAATCTAATCCAATGTTTTCATATTAACTGTTGACATTTTTTGGATAAGAAAATAAAGACTTTTTTTTAACTTTGAAGGGCTACATTTTTGTAGAAAGGTATTATTATTCACATTATGCATTAACACATAGGGTTTAACCGTAACTGAGTCTTTTAAAGGACAAATTTTGCACTTGCACAGGTGTCAAAACTATGAAACAAGACCCAGACCACCTTACTGTTTCACTCTCTTCTAGTTTTCTATGATGCCTTTTACCTGACAGTAACTCAGCAACTCAGCACATGTGAAATCATTTATATCTGTCCCATATAGGTCAATCTTGTCTTTACCACTGTACCAGAAAGATAGTTGCGTGTTCTATTCTTCTTGTGGTTTTGTGTTGCTATGCATTTAGTTAAGAAGATGAAAAACTGAAGAGGTTGAGGAAGGTGGGGTAGCCCCAGTGTCCCACAACAGTCTGGGACTAACCCTTCACAGAGTTTTGCTTCCCTCAGAGATGACTTCAGTCATTACTACAAACACCGTTGTTGTGCCTGAAGTGAAGTACTGACTGGTACCTTAAAGCTTACTGACTGCTGTCATAAAGATTCAGGACATCTTCTTATATGGGATCTAGATAACTGGGTGGCTTATAAATGAAACCTTGAATTTGAGAGTGGGGAGAAATGCAGTAAGTACGTGGTAGGCTGCAAAGCAGAAAATCTGCAGCATTTTCTGCTGTAAGAATAAAGTACCCTTTCCTCTATTGGTGGCAAATCTCATCAGTAGAGTCTATACGTGGCAATGTGTTATACACCACAACTGTATGGTTTTGCCTCTGTGGTTTCAGGAGATATTCTCCACCTTGCTACATACTCACCTCTTTCCTCCTTATGCTGCTTCTCATCTGATGTGGCATAAAGATATACAAGGTACCACTTACAGAGTTCCCCTATAGCTCAGTTAGAACTTTTCAGTGGTTCCTGTAAATTGATTTGTTCCATTCTGAAGGCTGGCTATATAAAATAAATGTGTACTCTATAAAATTATTTCCATTAAAGCAAAATAAGCAATACTGCACATGAAAACCTTTGCTGCAATGTTCTGTTGCAACACTGTAAATTACTTGGAAGCTATTAGGACATTTCTCTTTGAAGGTTCAGGTATATAAAATGCATTATTAACTCATGAAATGTTAGTGAAATCTACAGTTAAAATGACGTGACTAATAGAATAGACAGTGACACTAAACTCAAATTGTCCTTTCCATCATCAAGTAGGGTTTTCCCTTTTTTTTACAGACTATAGAGGGGCTTAGTTTACCAACTGAAGATTTTTTGTTTATAACGGGAATATTTTACTTCTCTCTCCCAGCTGAAAAAATATTAATTCGTTGTAAAATCTTCCAAGGATTTAAGGAAGAACGGATTTGTGACAAAGAGATTAAAATGTGTTTCAGCATTTTTAGTCTACTGAATATAGCTTGTGGAAAATCATATGAGCAAGTCAACCCACAATGACATCTGTAATACACAGGGAAAGCAACAAACCAGCAGGGATGTTGGACCTTTCAAAGTTCCAGTTGAGTCCTTGCACAAGAGTGATGCTGGCAGCAAAACTGAGATAGGTTATACAGTAGTCTGCTTTTGTAACAGTGCTAAGCAAGCAACTATAACTTGCATTTGTGATAGAGGCACACGTAGGCTAGACCTAAACAGATAGCCATGCACATGCATCCTGACTGTCCTCCAAATCTTTCAGGGACAATACCTTGCATGCACTCTCTTTTATGTCTTATTTTTTGAGGAAAGGGAACCTGGTTGAGTGACAAGAAAGATGCTTTACAAGTCTCTAGATAGGTCCTCAATCAGGATTGTGAAGGTGTCAGTGCTGAAGGAAATATCTTGGCACACACTCATTCTCCATTTAGTCTAAGACAGGATGTAAAGGGTGACCATAAGACACAGCTTACACAAGTTTTTGGTTATTTGAAGTCAAAAATTGGGGATTTTCTCATAGTAAAAAATGGACCTAATTCCTTTCATTAATCTACATTAATACTTTTTAATTGTAGAATTAATGCAAGTCTTCCCACTTCCCATCTAGACTTTAGTAAAGCCTTTGGCATAATTTCCCACAGCATTCTGCTAGAGAAACTGACTGCTTATGGCTTAAATGCACATACTCTTTGCTGAGTAAAAATGGTTGGATAGCCAGGCCCAAAGAGTTGTGGTGAAAGGACTTAAATCCAGTTGGTGGCTGGTCGCAAATGGTGTTCCCCAGAACTCAGTATTGGGGCCAGTTCTGTTTAATATCTTTATCAATGATCTGGATGAGGAAATTGAGAGCAACCTCAGTAAGTCTGCAGATGCACCAAGTTGGGTGGGAGTGTTAATCTGCTCTACAGGGGGATCTGAACAGACTGGACCGATGGGCTGAGGCCAACGGTTTGAGATTCAATGAGGACTGGTGTTGGGTCCTGCACTTGTATCACAACGACCCCAGGCAGCACTACAGGCTCAGGGAAGAGTGGCTGGAAAGCTGCCTGGCAGAAAAGGACTTGAGGGGATTGACTGACAGTGGCTGAATATGAGCCAGCAGTGTGCCCAGCTGGCCAAAAAGACCAACAGCATCCTGGCTTGTATCAGGAATAGTGTGGTCAGCAGGACTAGGGAAGTGATCATCCCCCTGTACTTGGTGCTGGTGAGGCTGCATCTTGAATCCTGTGTTCAGTTTTGGGTCCCTCACTAAAGGAAAGACATTGAGGTGCTGGAGAGAGTGCAGAGAAGGACAAAAAAGTTGATGAAGGGTCTAGAGCACCAGTCTTATAAGGAGTGGCTGAGGGAACTGGGGCTGTTTAGCCTGGAGAAAAGGAGCCTGAGGGGAGACCTTATTGATGTCTACAACTACCTGAAAGGAGGTTGTAGCATGGAGGATGTTCGTCTCTTCTCCCAAACAGCAACGAATGGAACAAGAGGAAATGGCTTCAAGTTGCACCAGGGGAGGTTTAGATTGGGTATTAGGAAGAATTTCTTCACCAAAAAGGTTATCAGGTATTGGAACATGCTGCCCAGGGAAGTGGCTGAGTCGCCATCCCTGGAGGCATTATACAAATGTGTAGATGTAGCACATAAGGATGTGGTTTAGTGGTAGAATTAGCAGTGTTAGGATAATGGTTAGATTTGATGATCTTAAAGGTCTTTTTCAAGTTTAATGATTCTGTGATTCCCACAGTCTTCAATGTTCCTTAAATCAAGTCAAATAACTATAAATAAATACAAATATAAACATATCAAATATATATACATATACCCAAATATATATAAAGTAAGTTGGACTTGATCTTTATGGGTCTCTTCCAGCTGGAGATATTCTCTCATTCTATGTACAAATATAAGCTAACTCAGATTCTTACATTATTACATTACTGCAGAAGCCATAGTGCTAGATGGATACTTGTGGTCCTGATAAACTGACCCGAGTCCTTTTTAATTACCACTGGTATAATGCTATGCACCTTTCTCAGATTATCATATTTGGTCACACAAACACCTTTCAGACTTTGGACAAGTAAACAGACGTCTTTTTGAAAACTTGGTCTTGGTTCTTTCTATGTAATAATTTCTTCAAAATGCCCTAACTTCATTTTCTCTTTGTATCCATCTCTTGCAAATCCTTTTGAAAGGCTGCTACTGCCTGCAGTACATCACGTTTCAGAAAGGATGTAAATAACATATCTATGCTGACATATAATCTGAACATCACCTTTGTATTTTTATTTTTTTGTGTGTTTATATTGGGGTAGCACTAGAGAGAACCAACCACAGACCTGTGTACTCTACCATGTACAATAAAAAAACAGTGCCTGACTCAGTGAGCTTACAGTATAATCAGTGGAACTCTTTTCTTTGCCAGTATATGTTGATGAGTGACTGTGTTGAAGAGATACGTGTTAACATATAAAGTCAGAGAGGGAAAGCTTGGCATTTCTTGTATACATTTTAATAATTCAAGTAATGCAATGTCAGTGCTCTATGAAGTATCAGTTCACAAGGACTTTGAAACAAGTCTTTTGGATCACCTGGGAAAATGCACTAAGTTTTACTGTGTACCCTGCAGTGAAACCTCAATTATGGAAAGAATTATTTACAGCTTCTGAGGTCTGCATCTGTTCTTACTTTGCAATACTAAAATTGCATGCACATCTCTTTATAACTCTTGATCTGTTATTTGCCTTCCATTCTTAATTTTGCCTTCATAATCTGTTATTTGCCTTCCATTCTTAATTTTGCCTTCATAACCTGTTAATATTGCAGCTAATTCCCAAATTCATGCCTACAAGAGCTCTTCGGTTATCCTTTTATTTATAAACCACTAGCTGATCAAACAAATGTTACAATTAGATAAGTAAAGTTCTAGACAGTTCTGAAATAATTAGCCTTATGGTATTATTGCAGGAGCTGCTATGCATTTGAGACTTGAGAGGTGGTGATCATTGTCTAATACACTGGCCAGTAACACATTATATTAAGTCAAAACTGGATTGAAAAACAGTTCATAATATATATGTATGTACATAATATGTATGTATGCATGTATTATATTGAGACTTGGAAAGAAAGAAAGAAACTCTTCTTGCTGGTTTCAGTGTTAATAATAATAAGATATCCACAATCTTCAAAGTTTATCTCCTTTTATCTTTTTTGCAGCTCCATTTTTCACACCCTTTCCTGACACATGCAACCTAAAATCAAAGAAAAAACTATCACTTTCTTCAAGAACAACACGTACTATACATTCGGAGTTCATCTGTTTATGTAGAATGTATTCCCAAATGACACAGGGGAAAGCAAATAAAAAATAAAAAATGAGGAATGACAAAGTTCAGGTTTATATGGACAAACATTATGCACGTGACTCATCAGAATGTTTTTTAGATTTCAGATGTGAAAGGTCCTGTCTCATAGTCAAACATATACCAAAAACCTGGGTTTGGGGAAATGTTCAAGCCACTTCATCTGAACTGTTTTACCCAAGGAACAATGAACACCTGCGGATATTGTTGTGGTCTCTTGGGTCAACAGTCCAAACTTTATTGCTGCTGATTTTCATTGTCAGCAAATGGAGAGCAATACCCTCAAGAAAAAAAAAAGGAACTTACACTATTGGTTTTATTAATGTATCTTTTGTTCCTTGTGTTGTGGGTTATGTTTCAGTATTGCTCGTACAGAGAAAGACACAGGTTTCATAGAAGGCTTTCTCTCAGTACAGATGTGGTACTGCATTGTTTGAACTGGACAGTTTTCAAATATTTTTATTTACTCTAGCATTGTGTTTATGCCTTGGTATACATTTTTCATTCTGTCACCTTTTTTTCAGATTTTTGTTTGAGGATAACAGTTTTCACCGACACTGAAAAATATCTTTGAGTCTTTACAGTATCCAGAACCTATGTGGACCAAAATAGATTAGACAGCCATTGTTCTCACTGACATGGAATGTTGTTTGCTTGTTTGTTTGTTTGTTCGTTTGTATAATGAGGCATTCACTTTCCATTTAGTGCTTCAGTTATATACATTTCGCAATTCTTTTCATACTGTGACAGGAATAAGAAGTGATAATATAAAAAGCCTCCAAGCATTTAGCACAGAGCTACAAATTCCAAAACCTGGTTGAGTCTTTTCATGGTAGGTGGGTTCAGAGTTATGACATCTTGGACTGCAGTGAAGGAATTCAGGTCTCCGGGCAGCCTGTTCAGTGCTCTGGCACCCTCAAAGTAAAGAAGTTTCTCCTCATATTCAGTCTCTGTCTCTCCTCGTATTCAGTCTCTCAGTGTCTCCTCATAAGAAAGATCTTCCAGACCCTTAATCATCTTTATAGGCCTTTTCTGAACTCCCTCCAGTAGTTCCCAGAACTGGACACAATACTCCAGATGTGGCCTCACCAGGGCAAAGCAGAGTGGGAGGATAACCTCCCTTGACCTGCTGGTCACACTCTTCATGATGCACCCCAGGACACCATCGGTCTTCTTGGCCACAAGGGCACACTGCTGACTCGTGGTAAACCTCTTGTCCACCAGGACTCTCAGGTCAATCTCTACAATACTGCTTTCCAACAGGTCAACCTCCAACCTGTACTGAGGTTATTCCTCCCCAGGTGCAGGACCCTACACTTCCCCTTGCTGAATTTCTCTGCCTAGTCCTCCAGCCCATCCAGATCACACTGAATGGCAGCACTGCCTTCTAGTGTATCAACCACTGCTCCCAGTTTCATATCATCAGCAAACTTGCTGAGGATACTTTTCATGCATTATTTCATTGCCACACTTGATTGTTGCCTTTTTATCTGTTGAAAAATGCTTTTCTCAAGGGACACTTTTAGATGGTAGACTGATCATCCAGTGGTGCCTTTTCTCCATGGATTTTCTCTCTAGCTAAGTCCTAAGTCTTTGGAAGACATGTTGTTTATGTGATCATGCTATATTATTCCAAGAGATATGTTCAAAACTTTTGGCAGTATGGGAGAAGAACAAACATTAATACTTTCCTCTCTGCTGTTAAACATATATTGACACAAAATTATTCTTCCATATGCCTAAATGAAAAGATTGTTGTGCTATGTGGCAGGTCATATTATTTCATCTTCAGTGTAAATATACTTGAAATAGCGTCAATGTTGCATTGCTGAGTTGCTCTCCACATGAAACTCTTTCCGTACTTTAAAGAGGATACCATCATAGATTCATTTTTTTGTATCTGATTAATATATCTTGATTCCTCTTGTTGTATCAGTTACTTTCAGGAAATTTAAGTACATCAAATTACCTTTTCTAGTTTTATATGAGTCCAATCAGCCAGATATATACAGTAGCTTTTTCTATTCTATTTTTTCATAATTAATGGAAATTATTTTTCTCTTGGTACTATGTAAGAACAACACAAAGAATGATAATATAGACACTTTATTTAAATTTCAGTCATACGGTAAAGGCTGGAGCTATACATAATCTAGTCCCAGTGTCAAACTTTAGTGAATCACTGTGCGGAACTGCATGGGGTGCTTCACTGAGAGGAATCAACAAGCATCCAGGTAGGATGTTTTGCAGCTGGTCGAGGCTATACCACCGTGAGAACTGAAAAGAACTTATGCATATCAACAGCCTTGAAACCAGTAGTTGTCACTATAGGCACTCACTATGAACAAATGTTTGACTACTCACTATAAAACAAATGTTTGCAAATGCACATAGCTAGCACTTTTTTTTTTTAATTGATGCTATTTAATTATACATTGCTGCATAAAACAATATTTAATAATACATTGCTTCAAGCAGTACTACACTGTTAAAGGGAGAGAGATAAACCATTGCTTCCTCCATCACGAGTCACCTAAATTACAGGTAGAGCATTTCTCTATCTTTCTGGACAGCTGTATCTTTACAATGAGGAAAAAAATCTGGTGAAAAGAATAAAAATCATTCCATATGTATTTTTGATATAATGAATAAATTTACTCTCACAGTGTCTTAACTCTTTAATAATTTCAACTTTAATTAATTTACTGTTGAAAAGCCCTCACTATTTATAGACACTGTTCATCTGGAAAGAATAAATGTGAGCAAGTTTAATAGGACAGAATTAGATAACACAGTCATACAAATGGTGAAGTTAGCCCATGCTGCTTTGAAAGAGACAATCATTGTCTCAGTGATGGATGAAGTAATGAGAAAAAAGGCAGAAAAAAATTCATTAAGAAAAATAAAAGAATATCTTCTTTACATTTGTAAACATTGTCTAGCTCTTACCTGTTTTATATTAAGCAAGTAAAATTTTTGTCCACTATATATTCCAATTGAGTTCACAAAATAAATGAAATATGAAAATAAAAAAAATCAAAATATACAAAAAGAAAAGTGAAAAGTGAATTTAAATCCCTAATCTGAAGAGAGGAATTAATTACTTTTTCTCCATAAAGTAAACGCATTTTCATGTTATCTTGCTAATTTTGGTATTTTTGGAATATAATTTCTTCCCTAATTAATAGACCTAGGAAGTTTAGAAAGTGCAAAAGCATTATCACAGAATCACAGAATGTTAGGGATTCCTTTTTATTTGTGAATGAATCACAACCAGGCAGTGACTTGAACATTATAGCCTTTTATCCTTTGACAAAAGAAGACTTGCATGATTGCAAGGAGTTCTCAGAGTTGTTTAAAAGGTTGGAACAAATCTGAATGATGGATAAATACGTAAAAATTGTGATCCTGCTTATGTACACTCAGTTAAACAGAAGAAGCTAGTTTATTAGCTTTATTTATTGGCAAATTATTTACACATGTTCAGTCTTAAATGGCCTTGCAATAATGACATTACTTTCAACTCTACAAATTTTAAAATTATTAGGTTGTTGAAATGATGTTCCTATTCACATCATACTTTTGATATACTTCTCTTACACTCAGCAGTTTTGTCTGGCCAAGTTATTACTACAGTCTTTAAATACAGGCCTTACATTTTGCTGTCAAGAACTACGCTGAAAACTGCGTGGCTAAAAAATGTATGTACTGTAGCTTTACTGAAATGAAAATATTACTGAGAAATCTTCAATATTTAGTATGACAGTGCACTATCATCTTATTTCCTTATGGTTTTTGTATACTTTTGTCCGAAATGTTATAGGAACAGTAATCTATGAGGAGATCATTTTACATCTTGTTTTTTTGTCAAGAACAAAATGTCCAAAATACATGATCTGTAACATTTCCTTGCTGTATGCATAATTGCTATGTAGTAAGCATGTTCAACTGCTAATTAATGGTACTCAAGTTTCAGGAATGTAAAGAATTAGGAATTGCATGAAAACTACTATTTCTGTTAGAAATAGTCTTTTGAATCGAGGAAGAACACAGACACCATGAATTGTTTTTATGAGGCCAAACTTGATGGAAGTGTATGCATATTCAAAATTACGAAAACTCAAAAGAGTGTAAGAAAAAAAAACAAAAACAAAAACTTGAATGTGCAGCATATAGTGAGATCAATGCCTAAAGTGTCTAAAATGCCTAGGTATGTCCACATAAATAAATAATAATAAAAATTTGATAATTCCGTTTACTTGAGTTAGATGCCAAAATATATCATTTTGGGGTGTGTTCGAGAGTCCTTCTTGGAGACAGCAGTAGAGACTGCTCTTTCTCTGATGTATCATATTAGTTTACAAAAGCAACTTGGATTTTGCATCAGGTTTTCAGCACAGAGCCACGCAAGATAGTGGATTTGTCTCTAACATATTTGATAAAACTAAATATTTGCAAAAATTCCGTTCCTTGTAGCAATTTAGAAATTAGACAATGCAACACAAAAATATAGTTTAAAACATTGTGACATAATAAGAACTGTATGTTCGTGTTTTATTTTATCTTAGATGGTTTTAAAGAATTTAACTTTGAATGAGCGAATCTATTTCAATTCTTCCTTTCAGAAAAAAAAATCAAAACAAAAGTTTAAATCTGGTGGGGAAATTGAATTATTTTTCTCTTTACATAGATAAATAGAAATAATTCATAAGCATCAAGACACAAATAACTTCAGTGTGTAATTTGTCATGACACAGACAAAAGCATAATGATATATCTATGACATTTATTTGATTTTCAAGGAACTGCAGTCTTTCATGGGTTATTGAAGAAATATAATTTGTGAGACACATTCAACCTTGGACAAAAGTCCTACTCACAAGCACATGCACATGCAAGTAGATTTTAATTTCAGCACAAATTCTGTTGCTAAGGTATAACATTTTCTGTCTATCACTTCTATAAGAAGGTAGTGTTTCTTTCCAATGCTACATTATAAGTATTTTTTAAAATGTTCTTCTGGTAAGTATAGCAAGGTGCAGGTCAGAAGAACTTGCCAAAATTCATACAGCAGGTTAGAAGCAGAACCATCAGTAGAATCTGGTTTCTGAACTTCAAATATATAACACAATCCTATGGGCTAACCTTTTATGCTGACAGGACAGACAGAAAAGGATAGGTGTCACTATCATGTCATTATTATTTTTATCTTATGTCATCCAGCCATGGAGAAAGATATTTTAAACAAAGTTAAGTCCTAGGTTCTCTCGGAAACCTGTGAACCAGCAGGGAACAATTCTGGATGTTATGTTCAATTGCTTCTCCCTGTTTAGTAGGTTGCAAGCCTGCCATTTCAAGCAGAAATTGAATGACAATTTCATAAAACTGAAAGTCCTCTTTCATCTCTTCACCATTTTAATTCAGTGAACTATAAAAAATATTCATAAGACACGACATACAAATCCATGTGACCCAAATGTGGGGCCCACAGGAATGACTTTGTCTCCATGCTTGTTGACGGTTGTGAACAGCTGTTCCAGACAGGGAATGACTAATACATTTCTCCTTTCTAGAGGGAAACAAAGTAAACCGCAATTGCGCTTTCAACATAAAGTCAGAAGTCATACCTTAGTGGCCTAAATTTGAAAATAATTCACTTTTATGCCAGTCAGAAGTTTCACAATACAAATATGAATTAATTTATCAACATAGTCTAAGATCATCAGATAAGGAGCCTAAACTTCTCTTGTGCTTATAGGCTGTTTTTGTGTTCCTGAATAATTTCTGTAGATGTACATTTGAACTTTCTTTGGTTACCTGCAGATTGTGTTTAAATTACTTTATTTCACTTTTGCATTTCAAATTCAGAAGTAATCTCATTTTTCATTAAAAATAGAATGAATCTCCTTGGATATAAAAGCAACAAAAGAGGAAACTCACACACATAAGAAACATACATAATTAAGAGGCAAAGAATTTTGAATTACTAGCTTGATAAATTATTGCATGTACTATACATCATGTGCATGTTATTTACTAAAGTAGATTGAATCATCCTCAGAGGCTATTTGCATTTGAATTCAGTTTAATGTTTCAGTTTACCACAGGGAGGAGTAAACAGGCTTGTCTAAAACAAGAAATGGCCTAAGAGTGCTTCTGAAAGTTTTAAAAGATTTGATTGATCTTCTCTTACCTTCATTACTTTTATGCATTTGTCCTAATCTTTAAAGGGTTGCAAATAGATGGAAAAAAAAACAAAAACAAAAACAAAACAGTGAAAAATAGGCAAAATGTCAGAAAATCTTAAACAATGTAAATGAGTGCATCTTACTGAAATCAAAGGGAATTACAAGCATTTGCCTTGACTGTTAACTTGTTCTATTGTTTCTTATAATGGAACCAAAGCAAGCAAAATGTATAGTTTATCAGTACAATTCATCCTTTCCCATTCTTTCGTAAAACCAATCAACCAACCAACCAAACAAACAAACAAAAACACAAAGAAAAAAAACCCAGAATACATATATGTTTCTGTTATTATGTACCACTTTATCCAGTACTTTAAGATAACCTTAGGAAAAAATAACGGAAACAAGTAAGATGAACACCAGTCTGTTGTCCCAAACCAGAGGCACACAATGTCAGCTTCACTTACACTGGATATATTGTTCACCCAGTTTGCCATCAGTCTTTTTAAATCAGTGCCAAAATGCAAAGGGTTGTAATGGTTGCAAGTTGTACAGATTTCCCATTCTCAAGAGCTATCTCAGGTTTGGTTATTAAATCCACAGCCAATGCAAAAGTTTCTTTCTATAAATATCAGCCTCTCTACTGGTGATGCATGAACACACCTAGTAACATAAAATAGTAAGATCATCCATCTGTAGCCTTATAATAATCAAAAAGTTTTCATCACTTTCTTTCTGTTGGTTTTCCTAAAGGCCAAATAGAACTTAGCTGGATATTCATATGTCAGAGGAACTGTGGGTCATTAAACATGTCTCTGTACATAACAATTCATGTGAGAAGATGTTGACATTTACACTTGCAGGAATAACACTTGTTAAAGTATTTTGCTTTCATTCCTAATATTTCTTATATCAAGAAGGCTAGATTTTAGAAACAAATAATTTTCTCTCAAACTCTCCGCGCTATTGAAATTCTTTGTTTCTCCAAGCAAGTAGGTATTAATAGATCTACAGTTGTTTAACTGTGTAACAGGGAAGAAAATATTACCTTGTTAGCATACCTCTCTGAATCATAAACTAACATATTTTGATGGGTACTAAGAGAACTGTGAGAGCAAAGGTGTATGTATTTTTATAGTCACATACTCTTAAAAATTTATGCTTTCTTGTGAAACATAATAAAATGGAGGAAAAGCAGAAGTTAAATCCAAACAACTTCAAAGTTTTAAATTTAATCTTAATAATAAAAAATTTATTCATTCTCTCCTGGTACTTCACCGTTCTCTTTCTATAGTTCAGAACTGAAATGTCAACACATCGTTTACGTCACAGCCTTTTCTACATTGTAATTTATCAGACCAGTAACTAAAAATATACTAGATCAAAGGATTTGAAGATAACCACAATTATCTTGTTCCTGTGGTTGCTGATGTTTGACCAAGCTAATTATGCCTTGATTCTTTCCAGATTTATACAGTAATTCCCAAAGAGTGGTTTTAGAAGGATGGTTGCCAGAAGGGCAGAAGAAACAGCTTAGAGAATGCTAATGGTACTTATGAACAGCAGGCTTTAAAGATCTGTGACCTATCATAGGAGAGTATCTTACAACAGCATCTTTAAAAAAGGCAGGGGGGTGGGGACAATAGTTCAAGTTTGTGACTTGACTTGAAACTAATGATGCTGCTTCAATATGCAGAATAACAACATTTATATGGCAGAGCTCATGTTATTTATGATTCACAGCAAGGAGTAGATGTTACCCTAAAGCTCATTCTAATACTTCGCCAGAAATTGATACATTGACGCAAAGCCAGATCAATAAGTTTAAAAAAATATAGTTTCATTTTCAACTGAATATGTTTGTTTATACCCAGTGGGCAGTTGATTTGAAAAAGCAACCAACTGATTGAGTTTTTATATATAGTAGAAAAAATCTGAGGTTTGCACAGCTGAATCATGAAGAAAGCAACACAAAAATGCAATTGCTAGAAATTTTGGTGGGAAAACTAATCAATAGCTTACTTCTTCCCAGTTGTGGAATAAATACAATTCCAAATTTCTTCTTAGCTCACTACAGCACATTGCAATATCTTGATTTTTTAATATCATGTTATCGACATTCATGTAGAAAAGTGTTTGTAGTCAAACTTAAATCAAGGAATACTTGATATAAAGTATAAGTGTAATTTTAAACTTCTACTAAATTCAAAGATATTACCCTCTGCATAGATATCCCAAGCAAAAAAAAAGGGAAGTTAAATTTGAGAAGTGCGTTACTTATAATGTGTATGTTTTGTCCTTTAAATACACAGAGATGGAGTTGAAAGTTGTAACAACATAACTTTGCTAACAGAGATTTTCTGTTTCCCTGCAATGCTGAGAAAATCACTGGTGTGAAATGGTGCAAAAGGTCATTTTCAGAACTGACAATTTTAATATTATCATAAGTACAATTCTCGTAGCTATCAAGCTATTGCTATTTCCTAAGCAAAGCAGGCTCATAGAAACAGATCCAGAATGAAAGCCACAATCAAATATGGGTCTAACCATGACAGAGTTTTAAAGTTATGAAGGTGATCCATCTTAAAGCTATAATTTGCTATAGGAAAATTCTGACCAATCCAAGGTTATGTGAGACTGAGATCCACCTCCACCTGTAATTTAATACAGTTTAAATTCACTCTTTGGATATCCTGGAGGGTGTTAGGCTGATGCCCATTCTGGGGGAAAGCACTGAAGTTGATGATTTTTTTTTTAAATATTCAAAATGCCGTAGACCAGAGAAAGGACTTGAAAACAGCAGTGAGCAGGACTTCAAAGACTAATGATTAAACAGATAGGATCAAGGGAATCTTCACTGTCACCTCCTGTTCAAAGAGCTGGTAATGTCCTCCATGTAGTGACTTCATCTGAGAACGATGCTCAGATCCCCCATTGAAGATATAATTTCTGTCATTCTTGGACCATCCTTTCTCAGATGTCATTAAACTAAAGAAAACAGGTAATTAAGGATGTGCTCTGAAGACCCAACAGCTGATTAGCAAAAGTCCAGTGGAAGTACAGCTCTTGTGTACACTATAGGGATTTTTTTTTTATAAATTGGTTGCTTAAGTACCCATTTTTATTCTAAAAATTCCAGTATATTGTCCATCAATATATCATATGAGATCTTCTGCATTACTTGTCTGTTTATGTGATAATTTTTGCAGTACTTCTGATTCTGCAGGATACACCTAAGATTGGAATCTACTGTTCTAAACATCTAGTTTGTATTGACTGCACTTTGTAGAAAGGTTAGGAAATTTCATGGCACTAAAAAAATTAATCTTCAGAACTCAGCCTTCCAGCACTGTCTTAAAAGTAATATGTATGACTTTCTTCTGACATATCAATTATTTTATTCCATTTTCTTGGATATCATTAACACATTTCAGTACTAAAGCTAAAAATGAAATCCTAGGAGTGTGGGTTTCACTAAGCTACAGGAAGTACTGATCAGTCAGTAGGTAGGCAGCAATGAAGCCAGTTTAATATAATACCGTCAAAAGTGGTCTGCCTATATAAGATGCATGATCTATAATCTAACATCTTAAACACTGCCTCTATTGAATTTTATCAGTTTTGTATAGAAGACACAGTGCAGTAGTGTCTGAGAAACCATGTATGGTATTTTGTGATATTTTAATACCGTCAGGGTACTTGTCTACCAGAAATTACAATTTGTATGTAATTAGCTATGGGAATAAGATAAGTGTGGGAATGTTTTTCCATTTTCAATACACTGAGGTCAGTGAAACAGCAACAGTGAGGGTAATGGGGTGACACTGCCCACGTTGCTGTTTTCAGAGGGTGCTTTCAATATGACCGTTTTTCACTAGACCATGCAAGTTTTGTTGCTAGCATTGTATTAGTGTGATTTTATTGCAGAATCAAAAAATAAAGGCTTAGATTTTAAAAAATTTCTTCCTTATCAAGAGAAAATGCTTGCTATGAATGAACGAAACATTTACACTATTCATCATCTAATAGCTACAAAATGTGCAGCTTGCTCCAGAGAGGGTTGATCTTGTTCTGAAATTGATGCTATTAATTGTTAGAAAAGTCCTTCAGGAGCTATGCACTTGCACACAGTGCTGGAAGTCCTCTCTTCTACTAACTCATCATTGTGAGTCTGTCCTTCCAAAGTTGCCTGGACTATTCACTGTCTCTGGGATTTGAACAGAATGGCAAAAGGCAATTCCTTTCCACACAGAGGTTAAAAAAAAAAAAACAAAAACAAAAAAAAAACCACAATAAATTAGTCCCTAAATGGAGGTACCTTAAATTAGTTTTCTAATTCTTGGAGTGAAATTTGCATAACAGAATTTTTTCAGTCATATGAACTTGGTGATTTGATGCAAGAGTTTGAAAATGCTGGGTGAGTATCTCTTTGCACTATTTATGTTGGTTTTCAATAGCACATGGAATGCTAGTAAACATCCGAAAGACTGAAATAAACATTGTGCCCTTGTTTTGAAACAGGGAGACAGGCTAGAGAAATGGTCTGGCAGGAACAAAATGCAGTTCAAGAAAGAAAACTGCAAAGTCCTACACCTTGGGAAGAACAATCCCATTCACCTGGAGAAGAACAATCCCATGCACTAATATGTGCTGGGGGCCGCCAAGTTGGAAAGCAGCTTTGCAGAAAAGGACCTGAGGGTGCTAGTGGACATCAAGTTGAACATGAGCCAGCAATGTGCCCTTGCCACAAAGAAGGGTCATGATATTCTGGACTGTCTCAGGCAGCAGTTGAAAGGAGGTGATCTTTCCAATTTATTCAGTACTGGTGGGGCTATGCCTGGTGTAGTGGGCCCAGTTCTTGGATGTCTGCTACAAGAGATGCATAGAGCTACTGCAGAGAGTCCAGCAAAGGGCCGTAGAGATGAGTAAGAAGCTGGAGTATCTCTTACATGTGAAGAGGCTGAGAGAGCTGGGACTGCCCAGCCTGGAGAAGTCTCAGGGGAAATCGTAAAATAATGTATGAATACCTGATGGGAAGGAATGAAGAAGAAGGAGAAAGGCATTTTTTCAGTGGTGCTCTGTGAGAGGACCAGAGGAATTGGACGCAGACTGAAACACAAGAAGTTCCATCAGGAAACATTTTTACTGGCACAGGTTGTCCAGAGAGGTTGTAGAGTCTCCATCCTTAGAAATATTCCAAAGCCTGCTGGACATGATCCTGGTCAACCAGCTCTAGGTGGCCCTGCTTGAGGAGGGCTCAACCAGATGACCTCCAGAGGTCGTTGCCAACTTCAATAGTTCTGTGATTCTGAAGTGGACAAGGTTTTTACAGTTCTGTCAGCTCAACATTCATGTTAGGCTGTGGAGGGGTTTCATTAGAAGGAGATATGTTGTTGAATTAGTCAGGCCCAAAGGAATCTCAAGGCCACTTCGAGAAGCTGAGAACAGAATATGCTGTGAGAAAGAGGGGCGTTTCTTCATTAACAGGGCCTCAGCATGGCGTGAGTCGTCGGACCTATCATCGGTGGGGCTCCAGCGTGTGGACTGCCCATGATGTTCATTTAGCGAATCCATGCTTGGAGCGTGGATTCGTGATTAGAGAATAGTTGCATATATAAGGAGACATGTTTCTGTAATAAATGGCTTTGCGTGATTCACATTGAATCGGAATGCTGAGTCCTTTATCATTCCAACATTAGGCAAAATTAAAAAAAAAAAAAAAAAAAGAATAACTGATACAAGTCCCAGTCAAGAATTCAAGGAGTGGAAAATAAATGAACACAATATGACTGTTCATGTGTGCTTTAGTTGTTCATTTCATATTACAATGTCCAGTCCTTGAAGATGACTGTGATAGGATCATATGGATTTTTATAGAGGGAGCCAGAGATGGCTTTTTCTTCTCGAATCACCTGATCATTTTAATGGGAAGAAGATTTAAGTGTAGGATGGAGAAAGTAGAACTGTTGAAGCTGATTTTTAGCAAAAGATTTTAGCACCTTTTAGCAATGATCAGAAAAGAAGTCACTGATACAGTTTGCAGATGACACAGAACTTGGAGGAACAGTAAATAAAGAAGAGAACAAAGCGTTCTGAGTTTATGTAGTCAGGCTTATTAAAAAAATGTTGGCCGTGCATAGCTGGCAGAAAACATTGGCTCTGAGAAAGCCTTGTGTGTAGTGGTAAACTATCATAAACTTAATTGTGACCTCGAAAAAGTCTGTATGACATTGTTATGTAAAGCTGCTAATTGAGATTGAAAAGAATAAAGACAGACTAACTAAATCAGATTGAACAAAAAATCCCTACTGATGATGTTCCTGAAAGATTCTAAGAGCACCAATGGTAAAATAAAAATTTAGAGTCAAATAGAAACAGACTAAAAATAGTCAAATGAGTTAAAAACTTAGTGACACTACATTGTTTGGGCTGTTAAAAAGAGAGACTTCACAGGGGGTTTGTGTTGCCTGGAAAAAGCACAGATTGGCATCAGTTCCAGCCAACATTGACTAAGTTGACAGAAACAAGTCCTGTTTCTAACTGCCAAGTGAACAACCTGAACTCTAGGCTACCCCAGTCAGAGTGAGGAAAAAGACAAGGACCCAAAAACCAGTGTATACTACATTGCCTTAACCCAACTCCACACTCAAAGACAGCCCTGGCTACCACTATCATTCCATTCTTTGCAGGTCTTTCTGCTTCCTCTCCTTATTTCTCTCAGCTTTCTTAGTCTTTCACTTTTTGCACTCTGTTATGAAAAACCTTGCTCAGCTAGTAAAATACTAGGAGTATTGTTTTGTGCAGGCATACAGATAAAGAGAAGATATTGAAAACCACAATGTTTGTACAAATGTGTCAGGTCTCAGAATGCCTTTGTTTCCAGAACAGAAGTTGGAGGTGAAATTGCACCACTTTGTATAGTTAATTTAGGGTTCACTCTTTTCTTCTTCCATGTGTATGTTTATCAAAAAAGAGACAGAATCAGAGTTTAACAATGATCATGACAGCAATACCCAATTTATTTTTAAGGTATTTTCTCATTCAGAGACACTATTTATAGCTACCCTTAATATCATTAAATCCCTGTTTTCCTTTAAGACTAAGAAGAAGAAATCTTCAATAGAATTCTTACTCAATATTTTGCATTTTGATGTTATAAAGGTTTCTTTATCTGCATATTTACTGAAGAGGATTCTTAATAATAATAATAATAATAATAATAATAATTTTTGCCATAGAAGTAAGCAAATTGAGTTCTGTGCATTTAAAATACCAAACCTTATTTAACTATTTAATGAGTAGGTTAAACTGATATTGTTGCCATTCTAGGACAATTTATTTCATCAGAAGTACTACAACAGCTCCAAGTGCAATGATTTGCCCAAAGGAATAAAATAATACTCTGGTCTACAAACACAGAAATCTCAAATAGCAGCAGGTTAAGTCCCTTACCTCTAAAACTGATTCTGCAGCAAATGCTGAGCACAGTCACAGTGTCACAGCAAAGAATGTTAATACATGGCAGCTGGATAAGAAAAGAAGAAATTAAAATTATTCAAGATCTGAGAAATATTTAAAGAAAGATATCTCCTAATTCTATAGAATGAAAAGACATGTAATAGTTTCTTGAGCGTAGTCCTTACATACATGAAAAAAGAAAGAATCTTTTAATTAGTAAAAGAAGTACAGAAACCCACGGCTGAAAAATGACAGTGGGAAAGTACAGATGAGAAAAGAGTTGCTCTGTTGTAGCGGTTATGATATTTAATCATTAAACCAACATTTTTTCAGAAGTGATGTTAGATCCCTTATTCTGTATCAGCATTTAGTATACTTCTATCTTAGATGTGAAATCAGACTACCTTATCATCGCAGTCCATCCCAGTTTTCCAATCTGTGACCTGAGCAGTACCTGTTGTGGTATGCAGGTGCAACAAGACTCCAAATCTAAAGTAGTTACATGGTTTTTGTTCGATTTCCTCCCCAGTCCTTCATCGGGAATCAGCAAATTACTCCAGAGCTTCAACTTTGTAACATAACACTCCCTTTAGGCTGTTGGATCTAATTGGATTAGGGTTGAATCCAGGTAAATTGCAGCACATAATATTTTTGTGTATTCCACAGAAGACTTTGTAATGTTCCTGGAAAAAAATGAGTGAATTTCCCCGAAAATTTCACATGAATGACTTATACTCTGGTATGGGTCTTTTTTTTTTTTGTCTTTTTTTTCTTTGTTTTCACTAACTGATCTTCAGGATTGTACAGTCTAGACTCTAACTTCATGAAGATCTCATGAAGATCAACGCTTTTAGTTAAATAAGAAAACCAATCCTTTATAGATAACTTCATGCCATTTTCTTTGGTGCATAACAGCTACAATTCACCTCAGCCTGATGGACTACAAAATCAAAAGATTCATTACAATAATTTTCAGACCTACATGTAACAGCATAAACATATCTGTATCATATTCATTGTGATCATTTAGATGATGTCACGTAAAAAGCACATAGCAAGTTGTTGTAGTTTAAATTTGAAAGAATTTATACAGAATAGTGGACAGTGTATAGTTCTGTTTAGGAGGCAGTAGTCTCATTTGTATAACTTGAAAACGTACTTACACCACTACTGTAGTATTACTGGTGTGTACACATTTCTGCATATAAAGACACTTTTTCCAAAATCTTCATGCGTACAAAAAATTATCTCAGCTGATGTTTTGGTATACGCATAGCATTATATGAATGACCTGAAGAGCAAGGCAACAGCCAAGACACGGCCAGGGTGGCATAAACACCACATTTTGATGCATAGGGCTAGCTCAAAGAACTAACCATAAAATATTTCCCTCTTACCTGCTGTTTCTATATAATCTTTACATTAGCATCTAGACCTCTGATCCCATGGAACTTACTTAGTCCTGATGTATGATCTACCAAGACTTCTGACTCAGCAGCTGTCAATTTACTCTAGCCAGATGATTTATCTGTAGACAAACATGACTAATCTTCCTGTAAAGGTCCTGCATCCTCTATAGAAATACAAAGAGAGCTGATCTTGACATGTATTTCTCTCCATCTTGTCTTTCTGAACGAAGTGTCTCATCCGCATGCACCAGCAGTTTTTAACTCGCATGTATGAGTTGAATATGGGACAGGTGCTCATAAGATGTCTCTGAATAGGGTTGGTTGGTCAATAGGAGTCTCCTTCCCTAGCACCCATGTGTCAAAAGTAACCGTACTTTCTCCACAAACACCTACTAAAAATGTTTGATTAAGATACATTTAGGACACATCCCTATTCACAGCCATCCAGTTAACCCACTTGTGAGGTTACACAGTGTTTACATAGCTGTTGACTGATGGGGTACAGCTACTTGGTGTACTGGAAAATAAACTTAGTAGAAAGAAAAAGTCTCTGCCAAACCTAGATCTGATGCAGCAAAATTCCAGGAACTCACAGCTAGTGTAGGGGAAAAGGGAGAACAGATCAGGACTAACCTCTTTCAAGACAGTTTTCTGTTATATTTTCTTAGTCTTACATAAAGATACACCAGTACCTATAGGTATGGTACCCTAGGCTAAGAGAAACTTTGAGTTATATTCCCAAACGTGATTTAGCACAACAAGCTAACTAGGTCTGTGTAGGAGGTTTATGATGATATAGTTAGTCAGCATGTTATTCAAGTTCTGCCCACTGAAAGTCAATAGTGATGTTCCTGTTCCTTATTTAGGGCTGAGGAGTTGCTAAAACTGGCACAGGATTAGATTTCTGGTTTTGTTTTATCACACTTTGCAAGATCAGTTTGGATAACCAGGGAAGACTTGAATATCAGGTTCCAACAATGTAAAAAATATGTAAATATTTAAACTGGCTATCAATGTCACAGATGGAGAATATGTTTAATATCAAATCTGCTGCTAGCATTTCATAAACAACAGTGAATTTGCCTAAACATGTAATTTTGTAGAATTAAAATAATAGATAACATTCTATTTTACTTATAAATGTTGGACAAACATTTCAGGTTTTAATCAGAGCTGCTCTCCCCCTTATTTTATCTGCATAGATAAATTACCTTTTACACATTTTGGTCCTATCAGAATTTGTAGTGCATTGCAGAGAACATGTATATTCCACTGGTTGAGCACAGCTATTAGTAATTTAGCAATTAGTAGTAGTACCTGAAAGAAAATTTTTTTTAAATCACTGAATTTTTAAACCTACAGCTGAATCTAAATGAAACAGAACAGCACAGGGTATCCTAGTCTGGCACAGGTTGCACAGGGAAATAAACAATGGGAAAAATAACTTTTCAGCTTTTTGATAGCAGGTAATACAGTTCAATATTGATCTTTTCACATCTGTGCAACCTTGCTGGTGTCCCTACAGAAAATTCAGATGCAAACATGATATTCAGGTAAATAATTTTTTTAACATACATTTGACAATTCTGTTGACTGATGCTCTTTTTGTGTATTTTATTTGAAGTCCAAATAGAAGGTGTATTCTCCCCTGACCCTTGTCCAGTCTCCTGTGAATATTTACTGAACATCAAAGGAAAAGAGCAATGTTCCCTGAAGCTATGGTCTCAAAGGACATGAACTCTCTAAACCATCGTGTTTAGGATGCCATCTCAGCTTCTGCAAACACCGATGAATCCTTCTCCTGCATCTGCAGATTTATGCCTTAATCCATTGCTGACTTAGTAATAATAATGAGACATACTGATACGGCTGTAAATACAAAGCTAGCAGAACTTCTAACCACCTATTTTTTTCAGCTGGCTTAGAGCATTTTTAAAAGCAGTGAATTCTTGGAGCGAAGATGGAGTTCAGCAGTGACCTGGACGCTGGAGTTGAGTGCACACTAAACAAGTTTGCCAATGATACTAAATTAGGAGGAGTCACTGATTCCCTCAAAGGGTAGAGACGGCTCAGAGAGTAAACCTTATAGATTAGTGTACTGAGCAATCACCATATGGAATTTAACAAGGACAAATGCTGGATTCTGCACCTACAATGATGTAATCTTGGGTGTACATATGGACTGCAGAATGAAAGGCAGGAGTGCAGCCCTGCAGAGGCAATCTGGGGGTTTTCATTGATGGTAAAGTCAATATGAGTCAAAGATTTGCACTCACAGCTAAAAAGGCCAATCATATTCTGGGATGTGTTAAGCACAGTATAGCTAACCAGTTAAAAGACATGACTGTCCTACTATATTTAACACTGGTGCAACCTCACCTAGAGTACTGTGTGCAGTTTTGCACATCGCCCCCTGCCCCTGCCCCGCCCCGCCCCGCAATGTAAGAAGGACATAAAAATATTAGAATGAGTCCGAAGGAGGACAACAAAGATGGTGAAAGGACTAGAGGGCATGACTTATGAGGAGTGGATAAAGAGATTAGAGGAGGTTGAAGGGTGCTGCCTACAACTTCCTCACAAAGGCAATTTGAGAGAAAGGTGCTGATCTCTTTCTTCTTTCTGATGTCCAGTGATAGGACATAAGAGAATATCTTAAAGTTCCATTGGGGGAAGTTCAGATGGGATATTAGGAAAAGTTCTTCCCTTCGAAGCTGGTCAAGCACTGGAACAAGATCCCCAGGGAAGTGGTCATGGCCTCAAGTGTGTCAGTGTTCAAGAACCATTTGGACAATGCTTGTAGATATATGGTTTAACCTTTAAGTTGCCCTGTGTGAAGACAGGATTTGACTCCTCCTTTCTACAGCAACAATTGTTTACCTTATAAACCAAGATGAAACATTCTATTTCAGCCTTCAGTCATCTGTCTCATTCTAACTAAGCACAGTTTCTTAACTGCACAGATCATTTACGTGTCTTAACATGCTTTCAACTTTTTTTTTTTGGTGTGTGTGTGCTCACACTGTGACCTTACCGTTGAAAAGCTTTGACTACTTTTCTGGTTCCTTACAAAGGTATTTAGCTAGTTATGAGGCTTACACAGCAGTGAGACCTGTTGCTTACAGCAAAATAAATCACTGTCTGGATCCTCCAAAACTTTTGGTGATCTCTGCTGTGTGACTATAGGCAGAGTTCAGTATTACTCAATGCAGCAAACAGTTGTATTAAGAATACATGTGCTGTGCTAAAACAGTAGTTTAAGGCTATATATGCCATGCAATTTTGTATTCTGATGTTGTTGTGGTGGTGTGTTTTGTTGTTGATGTTTTGGTTTTGTTTGTTTGTTTTTTCCTTTTAGTGGACAACAGCCTGTAATGAGACACAGTATGAATAATTTTCTACATCCTTTTCCTGGATCAACACCCTCAGTAATTTGGTTTAAAACCCCCCGCAAACATGTGGACGATTCCTAGATTCTGGAGCATTCATCCCATAGATTGCTGTTTTCTCATTGGCTGCAAATCTTTTTGAAGTTTCAGATGAAACACAATAGGCATTTTTGTACAACATGTAACACAGACACTATTATGATAGCAGAAGCTTCTCCTGCTCCTCTTCAGCTTCTTACATTCTTCTTTCGTTATTGACATCTCTTTAACCAGGTGTATCTATTATGATTTAATCACATTCACTATCTTAAGTTTAAATTTATTTTTAATTTTCTCTGCAATTAGTAGCTCCTGCTTCGATTAGCTTTCTGGATAATTTCTTTGTATAAACTTTAAGCATTAACAAGTATGGATAACTATGATTATATATATTTAAATGATATAATATTTTACAGCTTTGTATATAAAACTATCAGCATGTTAGACTATTTAAAAAGAAACAGTCTGAGAGATTGCTTTTACCCACTCAACACATTTTCCTCACTAATTTCATATTGCTCTGTTAATAGCATTCACAGGAAACATTAATAGCAAGTTCAGCTTACAGCAGGAACATAATTGTTTAGTTCAATTTAGAAGTTCTATAGCGATAATCAGTTGAAACAAAGTTTTCGTTATAACTTGTCATAGGCCTCTGTCACCAAGCAGCCATGTGATGAATCCAGGTAATGTGTCCACTGAGATGAGAAAGAGAGAAATGAGGCAAGACAGCGCACAATATAGTGTGGTTGCAAGGGGAACTTTTAGGATGCAGTAAGCAGTTTCTCAACTGCATAGAAGATCTTCTAGGCCCTATAAATCCTCTTTCATACCTGAGATATTATGCAAATACTGCACCTTTTCTCAAGACAGTTCTCATCATGACTACTCCTCTCATTTTGCTTTCAATAGAAATTCTGGGTCCAGGAGTGTGTCCTTACATCCCTGCTATGCAAGCTGAGTCCAGCTTATTAGTGCTTCAGAGCCCTCCTGAATTTCCAGAGCATCTAAAATCAACTTCAGCGGTGAACCAGCCTGGCTGAAGAATTGACAATAATGAAAGGAGAATGCAAGAAAGTGATATGGGGTGAGAAGCTTCTGCTATCATAATAGTGTATGTGTTACGTATTGTACAAAATGCCTATTGTGCTACACCTGAAAAACAAACAAACAAACAAACAAAAAAATTGCCAGTGAGGTCTTTCTTGTAAAAACAAGATAAAAACAGCACAGATAATGTGCAGTAAATATTCCCCATTTCCTATTAGAAGCATGATAACTAATTGCTGTACATGACTGAAACCTCCAGTGTTTCCACTTGGAGGACAAAGAATTGATACAGATTCGCCACACATCTGTAAGAAACTTTCTAATTAAAGTTTGAAACTTTGGGGTTTTTTTGGTTGTTCAGAACTTTGTTTGAGAAATTTAGCCCTCTCTATCCTCCCAACTAACCAACTATATGGAATATTGAATAAGATCTTGCTGCACTACATTTTCTGCACTGAGCCCTATACAGAAGACTGAGACTGTGTTTCTGCTCTCACAGTGATTCGTGGTTGCTCCACTATTAACCTATGTTGGCAATGCACTGAGAAAAAAAACTGTAAGAGGGGAAAGAATTTCTTAGGGCTTTCCACATTTTTCTACTTCTTGATAGGTCTAATTACTATGTTAACAGTTCAGATGTAATACACTTAGCCATATAAACATAGTCAGTGTCTTTCAGCTGAACCCAGAGTAACACCAGTGATGCACTATGCAAAATCTGAGCTTTGGCTACACCACAGTCCAAGTCTAAATGATCTGCCCATGGCCACATTGAAAATCTACAGTAGTGTGCAGAACAGAACCAAGCAAGACTGCTATGCGTGCTACCCAAGGCACACTTCCTAACCATTAGTTTGGTATCATTCAGTACCGCTCAAATTACCATCTTAAGTACAAATTTTACAGATTTTTGTGATTCTTTATATTGAGAAATCACTTTCCTTCTTTGATCTACAGTCTATTTGTAAATTATCTTACTTCAGAAAATATGCTCTGTCCCCTCAAAAATAGAGTTTTTATACTGAAAGCAACCTTAGTAGCCTTGGTTTTGTCTCAGGAATGACAATATGCAAGGACTTTTCTTACCTTTCATGGATTGGGAATATTTAATGAGGTAGATTGTTGTTTTAGCAATGAGGATTAAGTGATATGTTTCTGAAAAAAATATTTATGAAGTAAAAGCATAGAACTATTAGAGACCCTAAATTAAGTATTCAACTGTTTTATTTCCCATGTCTTCATTTAATAATAACAGAAAACCTAAACAGTATGACTTTCAAGTAACATTCCCTATGTTTCACATTAGTCTCACTCTGAGTAAGAGACAATGTGCCGATGCCCTGACATGAGATAATATCTGGCCGTGTGTTGTAACTGAAAGATTTAACTGTAGAAGTCCACTGCAATCAAAAAGCTAATGAGAACTTCATAATTTACCTTACTGGGAACAAGGCTGTACTTACTTATATTTCCAGCTTCATACCTTTGGTACATCATTGACTTCATCTCTGTTTGTTTCCCTCACCTTTTACCATTGTTTTTAAATTCTTTCAAGAGCGTACTCAACACTTTAACATTACAAGGAACATTTCCCAGAGTATTTACTGATCATTGAACTATAGTAGTATGATTACAAACCCGTTTTCATACAATTTTCTGTCACTCTAAAGATTAATGTGAGTACGTAATATGTCTCTGCTGCCTACAGTTATACAGATCTGCAAGTTCTCCTTCACTTGTGACCTCTTTGTTCAAATACATCAATTTCCTAGACTTAATACTAAAGTCTAGTCATAAAATGCTCAGAAAGAATTTTCCTCTGGAGCTATTCTGAGATTTTTCCAATTAAGTTAAAAAATGACTGACTCTATAAAGGTCATATATTCCATATCCTCTTCTCTAACACCACAATGTCAGAGAAGTGTTTGTAATAGTCATATACCATAGGATTTTTTTTGTCCTAGAATTTTTTTTAAGTTTCTTTTAATTATGATGTTAGAAGATTCCAGTGCATAAAAGAAACAATAGTAAATTAAACAAAACAAAACTAGGTAAAAAGCAAAGGCAAAAAAGCTTTATAAAAAAGATTTTTTCTTTGAAGACACCTAAATTACTGACCCCAGCCAAACTTCCTAAACAATTACAGTCTATCTTTAGATACTAAAACCAAAGTTTTTCTACAGATGTTGTGGAGGTAGGTGGACCAGAGAGTTTTCATCACAAGAAAGGTTGTCTCTATCATATCAGACATGACACAAACCAACTACAGTAGACTTTCACAAGTGAGGTTTTGTTACTGGTCTTACATAATATACAGAATTAATTGTTTGATTTAAATGTTTTATCTTGGTTAAAAGACTCTGAAAAATATAGAAAAAAATCAACAGAATTTTCTTCAGAAAACAGACATTGGTTCCTGCCAGAAAAGGCAAGAACGGAGAGGTATATGGTTTTTAATTAAAATCTGTCACTGATATCAAATTGTGATGGTATTTGCACATTTAAGTCTGGTTTTCTTTTCAGATTTAGAAATAAATTAAGCTTTATAAAATTGTCAAAGCATTTAATAACAAAGTAAGAATTTCTTGGATTTGTTTTTAGCTTAAAGAAAATTTTTTAAAAAATAAGGAGTATTACTGCAGTTGCTGCTTAAGTATTAATTTTAGGTAAACTATGCCATGTTTCACCTTTGCTTCACTTTTTCTTACAATAAGACACTTTCATCATAACCGCATTTTATCTCCATATCCGGTCATTCTCACTTAGCCTGGCTATACTTCTTTGGCAGGAAACAACACAAAATATCATTGGATAAGAACTCTATTGTTAGTGACCTCCATTAATTTCTTCTCAAAGACTGAGAAATTGAAATTTTATTTTTTTGGTTGCCAGTAGCCCAAATTAATATTTTTTGAACAAAGATTTAGATCTGCTTCAGAGGGAAGGCAAGAAGAAAATGTGACAGAAATATTTCCGGAGGAAACCTACCAGTTCCCATCATGTTTCTTTGTCACATCTATGGAATCTGAATCACCAGATCAAGCTGTCTCAGTAGTAATAGCAAAATGTGGCTTCCTTAACACATGTCAAAGGTCTGTTATTAATCTCACTGGGAACATGGGATACATTTTGTAAGGTTCCTATAAGCTTCTTTTGAAGTCTGGCTGTTGGAAAAGCAAGGAAGTTAACGTGGAATGGTGTTCATGCATAACACTGCCTTAAACCATTAGTATGACTTCGGGAGTAGTTACCAATTCATTGAGATTTATAGGAATTAGAGTCAATATTTGACAGGTTGACACAACACTACAACACAAAGAATTATAATAAAACAGGTAGAAACAGCGTTCTTTTTGCCTTATTTTTTAAATAAATGTTGTCAAGATGAAGTGCTAGTGTATTTATTGGAAAGCAATATATCAAAAACAGCAGGAGGAACAATTCTGTCATCTGCTGGGGCACTTAATGTTGTTACTGCCCTCTCATATCACTAAATTCAAGGTACCACACATTGTGTTTAAAAAAAAAAAAGCATAAGAAATGGAAAAGAAAATTGGGAAAAGGTTCTATTGAGAGAAAGAAGGAACAAAGTACAGTAGCTGCTCAAGGGATCAGTAAAGCCTATTGCTTCACTGATGGTTCAAATTCACCTCTGGATGCTACATGTTTGTTAGAATTTCAAGTTTCGCATAAGTACAAGAGGCCCATACAACACTGTGTAAGAACAGAATAAATCTAGAGAAAGCAAGGAGAAACTACATCTCTGAAGACAGAAAAGAAAAAAGACTGAAGTACTTCATAACAAAATATTTTTGCAAGACAACACCTTAAATATATGTGCGTGTAGCAAAGCATACCACAAAACTACAAAGCCTGCTTCAGTGATCACTTCCAAGCCCTGGTTGGTTGTGGAGGACAGAATACTATAATAATTAGTCCACATTGCCTGTATCTAGCCCTGGGTACACAAAAATTGCAAGTAGAGTGTCTCAAGTCCTACCCTGGAAGAAAAAAAATGCCCATTTTCAGAGCTGGCTATCAAAACGCTCTGATCGTTACATCATATGTCCACCATAGCATCTGTCACTGTATTAAACCACAACCAGAATAATTCCATTATTTTTAAAAGTAAGAACACATGCAGCAGACAGGGAAAGAAGACTGGGATTGCAAATTACACTGAATTGCCACTTTCTAATAAAGTGCACCAAGAAAGAAATGGATTGTTTTCCTCAGACTTTTAAAATGACTTTAATGAGGACTTTTCTGAAATCTCTACATTCTTCTCAGCAGTTTTACAGGTAACTATTCCTCTAATTAAACATTAGTTTCACCTTAACTTATTTTTAATCACTGCAGATCATTTGATTTCTTGTGAAATTATTTTGATGTTTTTTCCTCAGTATGTATTGACAGAAGGTGTTATCCATTAGCCCATCAATAGGATACGACAGAGTAAGTTCTCTAACTGGAAACATAATGACGTGCTGGAAGCAGTTTTTCAACTTAACACTGATTGAATTTAATATTAATAATATTAGCATTCAAGCTATGCAAGGAAATATAATGACACAGGTTATTAAACTTCATGCTGGAGGGAGGAAGCTAATTGTCTGTAGAGGTCAGGAAGGAAGTTCCCTTTACTACAGTCTATCATCTCACAATAGGTTGTTGTATTACCCAAGAGTTCACTTTTATCTAGAGTATCAGCTTCAACCTACCTCTCAGGGGAGAATACCAGCTAAGATGAGCCTATGCTCTGCTCTTTTATAAGTAATGTTATATTTTTTTGGTGACAATTTATTTCTTAGAAGTTACTTTTGATATTAGACGAACTCATGTTCAATACCCTACATGTTACGACCCTTTGCCCTATTCATTTACTCAGGAAACACATATGTCTCCTATTATCTCCTCATTTTGATTGAGAATGCCATTTAGTTTAATGTCCTACACTTTCAACATCTTGTGCAGAGGAACTACAAAGTCCCTTTAGTAAAGCAGAAATAAGTCTTAAATATTATACAAAGTATTTGTCAGTGCTTTTTCATTGTCCACTTGTGTATTGTACCATTTATAGTGTTTAAATTTTGATGACACAAAGCACTGCTCTATAAATACTAATATACTAAAACATGCAAAGCAGTTCATTCTATATTCCAAAAATCACATAAAGTATTAGAATCCATTTACTTTCTTGATACATGTACAGACTACTGCTAACAATATTCTAAATTCTGATAGGGAAATGAACTGATGCAAAGAACTATGTCTATAAAGAAATGTAGAAATATCTACTTATTTCATGAGAGTATTTGAAATACAAATACTTTCTAAACCAGTTGATACTCCTTTGTGAAATAATTTCTGTTCTGTTGAATGTAATGGCAATAGTCCTTTTTGTTGTTTGTAAGCTGGTTTACTGTGGAATAATTACTGAGAGGAAAAATTATTGAAACTAAATATCAAGGATACACTTACTGAGAATAAAGTGATATGAAGATTTCATGGCCAGGCCGTTTTATAACATGCAGGTACAAGAACCAGATGGTATAGCTGCTGCCAGTTTTTAAGATAAGGTATAGCTGCTGTCAATTCAAAAGGATAAACGTTCAATTCTGTCCAAAATGCAAGTTACTGAGTCAGAAATTTGTCCAATGGATGAACTTTTCTCATTATAATCTCATTATAATATCAAACCACAGCACCATCTCAAAGTATACCTGTCTCCAGCCTACCTTTCAGCATGCATAATGAGGTTTTTACCTTAAAAATCGAAGCAAGGGATTTTACACCAATCCATAACAAAGGTCTGTATGACTAGAGTCACTCAAGATCCACCTAAGTGTAGAAAATAGTATAAAATACCCTAACAATAGAGGAAGGGTGAGGGGAAGACCTCATCACTGAGAGAACAAGGGAAGAGCATACTAGGACTTCTGGGACCAGTTGATGGGCTGAGCCTATCTTTCCTGCCCTAAGAAGGATGCTCTAAGGTAAAATTTGTACACTCAGTTATACCAGGTTTTCCCCAGGACACAGACTTCAAGCTTGTATTTGAAATCACATTAATAGTTCTATACAGTCATCTTAGAAATGATATATATATGATACCAATTCATTTCTTGCAAATAACATTTTTATTTCAGCTAAAGTTTATTTTTTGTAACTAGAGTGTGTTTTTGGAGACAGTGTATTTATCAATGACATCTAAAAGAACTTGCCCCTGTAGCTTTAATAAATCCAATTATTTGTGCATCTAGTTGTGAGAATTTCTCATTGAATGCATCCAGACCTATAGTATATTATACTATTCATGAATCTGTGCAGCGCATAGATTCAATTATTGCGCCCGGCCTGCACGATTCATGAAGCTATTCACGTGAATTCCACGTTAATGCACTCAGACTTACAGTATATATTTTACTATTAGTGACTCTTGATAATCTTTGTGGCCCTTCTTTGGACCATCTCCATTCTGTCTCTGTCTTTCTTGAATTTCGGGAACCAGAACTGGATATAGTACTCCAGGTGTGGCCTGACAAGCACTGAAGATGGGAAGGTGGGAAGATTGTGTGTCTACCTTATCTAGTGATGCCCCCACGGATGTAGCCCAGGATCCAGTTTGCCACACTGATGACTCACGTTCAGCTTCACGTTTAGCAAGACCTCCAGTTCCCTTTCAGCAAGGCTGCTCTCCTGCCGTACTGATCCTAGCCTGTGCTGTGCTCTGCAGTTATTCCATCCCAGGTGCAGAACTTTGTACTTTTCTTTCCTGAATTTCATACTGTTCTTGCTAGCCCACTCTTCCTGCCTGTCCAGATGTCTCTGTAAGATGATCTACCTTTCTGACATGGTCACCTCACCACCCAATATGGTGTCATCCGCAAATCTGATTAGGGTGCTTTCAATCCCATCATCCAGGTGATTTATGAAAATGTTGAACAGTGTGAGGTCCAGTATTGATCCCTGTGGGACACCACTTGTGACAGGCTGCCAGCCTGAGTAAAAACCATTTATTACCACCCTTTGAGTCCAACTCGTTACCCAGTCTCCTACTTGTCTCATAGGCCACCCATCCAATCTGTATCTTGCCAGTTTGTCCAGGAGAAGACTGTGGGAAACAGTGTTGAATGCTTTGCTCAAGTCCAGGTAAACAACATTCACTGCTCTCCGTATTTCAAGAGAAGATGTTATTTTGTTGTAGAAGGTGATTATGTTAGTCTGGCATAGTTAGTCTTCTGGGACACTCTTAACCAGTGTGTCTGAATACTTCTTTCATTAGTTGCCATTTGTATGTATTAAAATGGCAGTTTATGTTAGTCACTAATTTGTTCAGGGGTTAGAAACTTTATCCTGAATGCTGTTGTTTCCTTCTTTAAGTGACTTATTTAGGTTAACTTTCTGACTAGGGAACACAGGCAGTGAAAGTGAGCAAGCCTGACACCAGAAGGGAAAGGATTTCTTGTTGTAATCGAATTCCAGAACTACTTTATCTCCAGGGCAATCAGTTATTTTTCAGTCCTTCTTTCTCTACCTATCAACTATTTTGGGCAGAAACTGGAGACAGGATACTACTAAATACTGCCTAATTGTTGAGTCAGAGTTGTGTTGCACTTATTTGCCCTGCCTCTGCAAAGAAGAGAATGCTGCATACACCTTCCCTGCTGATAAATCATTGAGGACAGTGTCATCCGAAATCAGATGCATTGTTAATCAAGAATTCTCCCCACCCCCTGGGCTTTCAGTGTTGGGAGGAGAAGTGACTTTTTTGCCAATAACTTTTAATTCCTACCAAGATCATTGTTCGCTCCAGTCAACTAGAGTTATCGCAGGCTGGTTGAATTTCCACTGTGATCAGGGTTCCACAACAAACTCCTGACAACCTTTACCTTCTCTGTTTTGTACATGACAGAGCAAAGACTTGAACTTACTAAAGTTATTATCAGTCCAGATTATTTAGCACCTTCCTGTAGGCCATCTTTTCAGAGACCCAAATAGAACAAGAGCAAGCAAAACATTTTTGTGTTCAATACTATGTTTTAAAACATACTGCTGTAATCAGGAGAGATGGAAAATTTCCTCACTGCAGAAGTGTCCTTGTCTGTTACATTCGCTAGTTTTTGGTGAGGCAGTCCAAATTCACTCTGTAGACAGAATTACAATTACAACTCATCTTACTAAAGCTGAGAAGACTACAATTTGTATAGATGACCTTATTACTCCGAACAACTTCATAACTTTTCCTTGACAATTTATTTAATAATTGAAAAGTTTTTCCTGTATGCAGTGATTTTTTTTTTTGTCATAGTGCTACATTTATGCTAGTGCAAAGAATATTATAGAGGCTATAAAGCTGACCAGATACTATAGGGCAGTTACATTGTCGGTAGTGAAACTGTATGTATCAGTGTGTTTAGAAGGATTACAACATTTAGATTGTTCTGAAATCCAATGGAGAGCTTAGTTGCTATCTCAGATGTTGAAATTACAGTCTTGAATAGGAAACTGTATCTCAGCATTCTTTGCTAGCAACTTGTTACAGTGGAGTAAGGCTTTGCTGATGGCTGTGATGCTTTTTCTACATGTATCAAAAAAAAAAATCTCTTCAGAAGATTTTCCTCCCTTATATAAGGATTTGACTTGCTATCATTTATTTGAAAATTTCAGAAGATACAACGTTACACAACTGAGACTGTTTCTCACCTGAAGGTAACTTATGCCTCCGCTTCCCAGGATTTTAACTGAAATCACACAATGATGGAAGGATTTATTCTGGAAGGTAACTCTGGAAGGCTCTAGTTCAAGCTCCTGTTCCACAAATGACTCACTTAAAAGCTGAATCTGGTTGCTCAGGACCTTGATCAGGACTTTGAAGATCTCCAAGGACAGAGATCCAACAGCTTCTCTGGGCAATGTTTCCCAGTGCTAAACTGTTCTCTCCATGATGATTTTTTCCTTTATCTGTATCCAAAAATATGAACAACTTGCCAATTATTTATTTGTATTGCAGAATTATATAAAAAGACTAACTGGCACTAGACAGACATGTAAGAACGAAACATTTGCTGCCCTACTATGCTATGAGAGATGAGTACAAGAGAAAAGAAAGACAACTACTTAAGGAATTAACTTTTCTTGATAAAAGTATTTGTATTGGGAAACAGCTGGTTGTTCCTTAATGGCCTTCCTCCTTAAAGAGAGACAGAATAGCATTGTCTCTTTTGACATAGCTAGCTAATTCTTGATTCTGACAGTATTTGTCTTCAAAGCAGCAAATCTGATCACAAATGAAGACTCTAAGGAGTGTGGCATCAAATTAAGTCGACAGACAACAATACCCAGTTCCCATCTCAGTCATACCTGTAATTTGTCCTGTAACAGTGTAGATGATTTCACATAGTGTTGTTTGCCACTACAAGTCACCTTCTGTATCAGGCTTTCTCCTTGTCTCTTCCAGTAATACATTTGGCTTCCCAGTTAATGCTCAAAATGTCTTAAATTTGTCGTACTTAACTGTCCACACTGCCAGAACATAACAAATGCATCGATGTTTTTGATTACCTGTGGTCAGCCTGTTTTCTACTTTGATGTCCCTTCTAGCATTGCATTAAACCACCCAACTTGTGATGAGAATATTAAGCAACCAGTAATATGACCTTATCAAAAAAATAACACATTAAGATCTTTAAACTAGCTGCAGCCACGATACTCGTTTGTTGTTGTAAGCATGTGCTTGAAGCCTCAAGGTTTTTTGCCAAATCACATGAAGTATCACACAGGCCATAATCATGGGCCAATTCTGATTGTTTATTGCTGTATCCCAAGGGTGTGAATACTGACAGAACATTCTAATTTTATCTAGCACTGATGTAGTTCATTGGATTTTTAATGTGCTGCTCTCACAGGGAAGGTTTACATTTGCTTAATTAGCAATTGCCTGAAGCCATCTTCCTCAATAACATTTTATATGTTCTTTTATTCCAGAACTGTTATTGATTTTAAATTTGAAGCTGTGACAGATATCCTTCATATCATTGTAAGAAATGTGAAAACATTTGTAGAAAATATTCAGCAGCTTGTCTTAGTGAGGGCTCTCAACTCCCACAAAGTGATTAAAAGAAGGATCTGGCCCTCAGTCAAACTTTGTCCTTTATGCTGAAATTAGTGCTTCTTTCCTATTCTCTCAAACAACTTCTTTATTGCCATGAATATCTTTTTCTCCACCTATGACCTAACAGTTTCTGAAAATATACCACTCACCACTCCAACAATGACATATGTTTCAAAAAGGGAAATTGAGCTACTGCTTCTCACACTGTTACATGCTGATAGAAGCCTTACCATTCAATGTGGCCTAACCTGTGTTTTTCCATAGTCTTCACCAACAGCAGCATGCCCATGACTTTCTTTCACTTTCCTCCTTTCATCTTTATGTAACAAACATCTCCTAACTAAATTCTCTGTTCCAAGCCATGTAGCTCCTTAGAAGAGTGATTAATTTCTACAAGTATAACTATTTTCCAGTAACACTGTTATCAACCAATGACTTTCTTACTGATACAACTGTAAAAAAATTGGAAACATTCACTTTACAATTGCTTCCAGCACGATGCGTTGTGTCTATTTTCACCCCTTTTCTGCTGATCAGAAAGGTTCTTTCAAGGCCCTAGTGGAATCCTGCATTGGCAACAGGATTAATTTCAAGCTGTTTGTGTGAGCATTTCCTGATGAGAAGTAGATTTCTGCATTTCTATTGATAAAACACGGGAGTCTACTATAAGTCCAGGTTCAGGACTCACTTTTAAAATTTTTGTTACTATTGTGATTTTCCTCCCATGTGGCACAGGGGTATAACAGTCTTCCATGTGGGCCAGTTCCCCTCCACCTTTATCCTGACAAATCAAAACCACCACCTGAGTGTGTTGTTATCGGAGATGCAAATGATTAGGTACAATAGTTTTGGTTTGTTTTGTTTTGTTTTACAAAAGAGGATATTTAAAATCTACTTTCCCTGTGTCTATGAGGCCAGAAGTGGCTATTCAGATTTTTCAGATTTTCAAATCTCTTCTGAGGCATGCTGTCGGGTTGTTTTTTTTTCTTTTTAAGGTCACCTTTCAAAGAGTTTCCAGAGGTCTGCCACATGTATCTCAGTTTTTCAGTATTTCTGCTCCTATAGTCAACACATGAAACCATGCCATTACCCGATGTTCATTATTAAGAATAGTGCAGGCACTATTCCTCACAGTTATCTAGCCCACAACTAACGGTTTCCTACTTTCTCGCCTGCTAATAAGCATATGGATAGTTAACTGTTCACTCATTCCACCTGACAATTCCAACAAAATAACTCTGTTTTTTTTCCTCAGTGTATTATGCGCTTGAATCTTATATTAATTGTAAATGCCCCAGGCAAATATTCAGACAGCTGACTAAACCCTGGCTTCAGGTTAATTGAACAGGATGTAGAGGACTACTGCATATGATATTAAAAGCTGTTGCACTTGTCAGATAACAATGTAAAAAGCTGGAAAAAGTTAAAGAAAACACTGTGAAGGATGGCTGGACTTCCTAGACGGTTAAAAGGGAAAGTCAAATGAGAAACACGGCCAGACTTTGCAGATCATAAAAGGGGAGTGTTGAGCACCTTTCAGGGAGTGGAGACATCATGTTGTTGGTGTTGTCTGGGGTTATCTCTAGGGCAGCCCCATGCTTGACCACTGCAGCTAGAGCAAGAAAACAAATTTTCAGCAAACATTCGCACAGAATAAATACCCACAAGTTTGATACAGCACTACACTTAAAAAATTACTACAAATTATTTTTGTGTGTGTGTGGATTCTCTTTTACTTGTTTGTGAATGTAATATGATTACCGTATAACTTGATTTTCATAAAAGAGTTTTCCAAAGTTCAACCACATTTTTCCTAGGCAAGGTGGAGACTTTGTGTAGACAACTTTGCTTTGGGGAGTTTGCTGTTTAGTGCAGTTTGCTGTGAACACTCAGAGATGCAGGTCAAAAGATACATGACCTGATTTATGCAACACCAAGATTCCATTGTTATTGTTCATGTAGAGGCATCTGACAACAATACCTACATTTTAAGTTTGTCAGCACCTCCAGCGATATGACTGTTTAGATTTTTTTCTTTAAATATAAGAGGCTACCAATGAAATCTAGAAAACGTGAAGCCAAAGCTAGGAAATGCCAGAACACTATTTATTTAACATCACTTTTTTCTCCACGTACAATTTGCAATATGATCTCTGACTGCATGGTCACGTAGCATTTTTCCATAGTACCCTTTCTTACTCAGTACACAAAGTCACGTTACTGTAGTGATTCTTTTTCTTTTAATAGCGGAAGTGTCTATCAGTAGAATCTTTGTCTCTTGTTGCAGAAGCTAAAGATGTTATAATAAGTGAGAAAGAAACTGCAGGAGCATAAAAGATGGTTAAAGACATTTAATATTGCATAGAAAAGTGCCATAATATTATTATACCATGCTAAGGTTATCCTTCCTTTAGCTGATAGGTTAAAATTTTCTTAAAACATAGGACCTGTGCAGCCCTTGTTTTGGATAACACTAGAGGTCACATTCTTTCTTGCCACATCACACAGAGTAGAGATTATGGTATTTCCTCATCTACTTGATCAAATGTATTGCTTGTGAAGAATGCAGTTTTCTAAATTATCTTATTTGTTTCCCATTCTAGGTTCAGATAATCACCTGGTCGTTCTGACTTCCTGGCAGAAGTGTGAGAGCTTTCCCTACAATATTGTCCTGTCAGCACTTCCTTGTTTGCCTACCTTGTTTTGATTTTTTTGAAGCGCCTCTGGCCTACCTCTGCAGAAATGGCTCTTACTGACTACTTATAGCAATCTTGTCTATGTACAATGTCATCACTTCCGCAACAAGAATAGTAATCTCTGGAACAGCTGGATTTTCTACCCAAGATGTTGATCAATAGTTAAGCATAAAAAAATATTCTGGACTCAGTAGGAACTTCCTGGGGAAACCTCTGGAACTGTCCAAAATTCTCCTCAAGAGGCCCTGTAACAATCTGTCAAATACTTAATTGTGAAGGTGGCTGTATGTTCAACCATCTACTTTCAAGACAGTCATCTAGAGGCAAGTTTTAACATTCTCCTGAGCAGTAAATTGAATGAGGTCATTCTAACGAACCGTATTTTTAACTGAAAGGTACCAGCATACTTTGGTTCCTTGTGGTTGTCTACCACACTGGAACAGACTGTCAGACCCCTCAGGATCCAACGTAAGCCTATTTCCAATTAATATTTGTATTAATTACTTCAGTAACATGAGAGAACACATTTATAAGTGTGTGGAGGGAGACCAGCAAAAGTCTACTTTCTGGTAGATGCACTAAATAAAATTAATTGAAAAACAGTCCTCATCCTCATCCCTGATGTATTCTTTTAATACAAGGCCTTTTCTCCAGTCCAGCAACTTCTTCCTAAGAAAAATCTTTCTGTTATCACTGTCCTTGACCCTGTGTGCCTTTTCTGCCCCTCTCAGAGCTTTCCAGCTTGCAGACCCCACTGACATCCAACTGTTTGCATCATCCTCTTGCTTGGTCCACCCTGAAGCTTCTTCCATTTACATAGTGCTAGGGATCCTCAAGGAAGGTCTAGCTTCCCCTTTCTCCACAAATGTATGTGTAAATCAAGATGTAATATCCAAGATGAAGGAAATAAAGAGCCTGCAAGCAAGTAAATCAGAATTCTACCAACTTTCATGTTAACCATCCTAACTTAAAAATATAAACCACATCTAAGAATAATTTCAGGCAAAGGGCCTTTCAGTCCTCCAGCCTCTTTTGTAGGGCAGCTATCCCTTCAGACATTAGAGCCCAGAGAATGCTGACAGGGTCCAAGAACAAGAAGGGAGTCCTTGAAGCCAGAAGGTAAAGCCCGAGGGGTCAGTCACAAAGCACCTGTAGGGGGTCACTCAGGTGGTAGGGACTTCATTCTGCTTTTACCCACTGAGTCTTCAGCTGAAACTGTGTCCAGTTCTGGGTAGTTCTATGTCCAGCTTTGGGTACTGTAGGTTGCAAATTCTCTAGTGAGCCTTCTCTGGCTAGTCTGAAGACTGAAAGAATTAGGAGTTCTCTAAAACATTACATATATATATGTATATACACACATATATATATACACACACACACACACACACATATATATATATATAAAAGCTATCTGGAGAGAGATAAATTGTCATTTGTGGTCACTGGAGACATGTGGCAGGAAAAATGAGCTTAATCTACAAAAAGACTTGATAGCAGGGTGATGGGGGGAAAACACTGAAGCTGTAGGATAGTAGAGGAGTGAAACAGAAAACTAGGAAAAAAATGATGGAAGCATTCTTCAATGTTTAGGATAGATCGGTGTCTGTCAAGGGTGGTCTGTCTCCTTCCTTGGTGCATGGGGTTAAGACTAGATGATCTCTTGCACAAGGTTACTTATGGTTCTCCATCTCTGTGACTGCTGTTAATGCAGCTGTTGGAAGTGATCCCTGCAAAAATAAAAAGAAAAAAAAATCTGCAGGTAATATCCATATATACATTGAATATACAGCTGTTTTCAGTTGGCGACTGCAGCAAATACAGGGTAAAAATGACAAGTGGAATAAAAGTCCTATGATATAGAGTGTATTTAAGTTTCATTCACTTACATGATGTGTTTATATAAATTACCATTTCCAATAAGAGATGAAAATGATCGTAATAGCATTTATCTACTCCAGAAATGCGTATGCTATTAAGCTTGTATCATGTGCAATTACTGTTACTGCAGACTGCAGTAGGATAGACAACCATCAATGGAAGATAACAAATAAATTCCTGTGGGAATAACAATGTTTCTCAATGAAAACCAATAAGAACTCTTGTTTAACTCACTTCAAATTCATTTATGCATTCATGCATTCTTTTATGCTCTTGTTATTGCTTAGCCTTGAGTAATCTTGGTAGCTTTTTTTTTTTTATATATTTAATGAGTAAGCATGGAAGATTGAAGGTTAATGAATTACTATTAGGATTTATCCACTTTAGAAATATTTAGCTCTAACTATTCTTTTTCTGGGTGCATCAGGTTTATCTGATTTGGTGGCACTAAAAATGTCAACAGGTATAGAATATTTGAGTCACGTAAAACATAATCACAACATCATTGCAATAAACCCATTATTTCTGTAAAACTAATACATAAAGATGTTATCCTAAAAGATGTAAATGGTTGCATCATTGCCTCTGAAACTGTTAATTGCTTTTTGAAATATAGCTCCTCATGAGAAGTTTCTAATTGACTTTGTAAGCACTTTCAATTAAAACACCAGTAGAGAAGAATGAATGTTGAACTCTATTTCTTTAGGTAGGCAAGTACCTTACACAGCATGTTGCTATTAAAGGTGCTTCGTCCACAGTGGTTCATGGGCCACGACTTGCACATACAGGGGCAACTCCTCAGATGGTTCAAACTGTTGTAATACTGGCGACTTCACCGGCATTCTGACATTGTGCGATCGCCCCATCCCCTCCCCTCTGGGTTCTGACAGCCCCTAATTCCTCCTAATTGTCAGCCCACATACAGTGTGCAGAGTTAAGGAGTCTGGGACCAAAGGTGCACTCCTGTCCCCTAGTTAACATAACAGCACACAGACACATAGTATATGGCTCTCCATACTCCTCCGCTACCAAGTGACGTTGCCAAAGAAGCCAGGTCATTAAAGTAGTGACTCGTTTCATCAACCATGGACACACTTCAGGGGTTCTACATTCTGAATAGTGACATCCTAAACCCTCTTCCAGCTCACAGAGAAACTCCCACAATAGCAGGGATGCCTACTTTTCTTACAAGTCAAAATTGCACTGGTTATGTCATCCTGCCTACATTATCTAGGCCAGGGTACAAGTCTTCCAACAAACACTCTTTTCCCCAACCTCTAATAAGCAGCATTACTGCTCATGAACTAATGATTATGAGACCACAAGCTTTCTACCTTGCACTGAGTCAAGTAGATATTGCCACAAAATTCTCTCTCTGTGTGTAGATACTAACATCTGTATCTATTTCTCTTTTTGAAGGACTGACCCAGAGCACTCTAATCTGGAAACTGCAAATAAACTGTCAGTTATATTACTAAACTGATCAAAACTCGTACTGTTTCACATTGTAATTCTAGGAGCCATATCAAATATTCTAAGTAGTGTTGAGCACAGTGATGGCAATCAATGAATATCATAAAAAATATGGGACATTAAAAGACTTACCTATTTACAATGTGAAAATGATGTACCAAATGAACACCTGCATGAGTTTTACTTAGAACTCATGGGGTTCTCTTTTTTTTCCCATGCTTGTTATATGTTCATTTCAGAAATAGTTTGCACTAGATTTGAACCTACTAAACGCCCTTTATAATTTCAACACTGAACTGACCTATTACTGCAATAATCTTTGTTCAAGTTAGTTTTTGTGTTAGATATTCCCACAATTTTACATCATAGAACCACACTAGAAAAGTTATGTTCAGTGATTTTGCCTATTTGCCTTTGAAAAGAAAAAATATGTTCTTTTATTTTGTGTGAACTTGTAATTTTTGAACAATTAATCTAACTGGCTGTAATTCCCATTACATCCTTAGAGGAGTGGATCATGATGTGACTATATTTGATTCAGGCTGGTTCTGGAGGATTGATTTGTCTGCTTTAACAGTTAATGCCAAGGACCTTTTCAAAGTGCCACAAGTGTATCTTGTCTGTCAGATTTCAGTTTGTGAGAAGCTAAATTTGTCTTGGATATTGCTGTAGTTATTAAACCCAGAAATACTAGTTAGATACTAGATTTCATTTCATGACCACAAGTCCACTGTTCCAAGTCAAAGTAAGAAAGGTCTTTCTGCATCAGGTGGTTCAGATCAGTATTCAAAGACTGTCATAACTACCATCACAGCAGAAATCTCAGGAATTAAGTAGCCTTCTGAAATAATTTCAATCAACTTATCTTGTTTTTCCTTCTAATGTGTTACAAGAGGCCTAATAAAAATGTACTAACCTATCAATTATTATCTTTGTCATACTTGTCTTGGTATTCATTAACATATGATAATTTTCATTCAGTGATATCAGGAGTAATCTTGATACAGGTCTGCTAAATTAAGGTAATTGCAATTCTCTTTGAATAACATGACAGCAGCCCTGCATGAGCATACAGTCTCTTTTTCTCCCTCTGTTTCACATACAAGCCATAAAGAGACAGAAAAAACAAAACAAAACTCAAAACGCAAACATTTCTTTTAGTAGTCATTTACTTCATGCATTCACAGTTTTGTAGAGACCATGGACTGATCCAAGGCAAAATTTCATTTTCTTTCAGGAAGAGCAAGTTTTTCTGATAAAAACATTTGTTTTTTTCCCTGCAGTCATTATTGATCATTCTCTGTTTGTGGTAAAATGTTGATTTGTGGCAGGGTTGAGTTGAAATTTTTATGTGGCTGTATACTGCTGGAAAAGAGGCCTCAAAAGAACCTTTTAACCTTTTTTTTTTATTATTATTTTTAATCCGTGGTGATTCTGCTCATGATTATTCTCTGAAGATCAAATATAAATTATATATATTGGAGTTCAGAGATCAGGAATGAAGTAGGCTGATGGACAGGACATTTGCTTGGTACACACAGAGGAAATATTTGGAAGATTTTAAACAGCATACTATAGAATGCTTGATAGCAATATTTGTAGAAGAAGAATTGTGTCTCTTTTGTCTCTAAAGTATGTAATGCTCATTTCTTTTAGAAATAAATACAGCCAGGAAGAGGTCTCTTGGTTTGCTTCTTTCTTGTCATGTATAATGACACTAAAAATGATTCTTTATAAAAGTGATAAGATTATCTCAAATAACCTTCTAATTTCCAAACTGCATTTGCTCCTAGTTACTTTATATCCATTGTTCAACACTGTTAATAATTGAGGAGTCTATCTATTCAGCACAAAACTGTTTTCTCATTCTCCATTGTGCTGTGCTAAATAAACTAATTGATTACTGTGGTACTGAATTTCACATGAATTCCTTACATCTGACCCTCAAAATTATTCTTTTTATTATGTGCCCCATTGCAACCCTCATGTTTATTGGCCTCCAGACTTAGTCTTGCCAACTTCATCTGCCATGAAGTTTGGATTGTAGATTGATGGTACCAAGAATTTAGATCTGAAAGTCATTTTTACCAGTGCAACATAAGCATTGACAGCTATTGGTTTACATTAAGTCGATGAAATTAATCAGAGCACTTAATACCACTTCTAGTAAATTAACATATACAAGAATAGTTGCTCTGTAGAAAAACTTCATGATAGTGAAAACAATAGTGTAAATGCAAGATACCAGTGCAATCTGTATTTCAAATAAATACAATTCCTAAAACAGTGCATAACACCTCTGATAAAAGCTTAAATAATTTCAGAAGTTTCTGGAACTAGTGAATACCTTCTGATACACAATAAAAGACTGCCCTGAAGTATCCTGATTGTTTCTCAGATTTCACATATACCAAGGTTTATTACAATAAGTATTTGAAACTATTCAAAAACTGGGTCATCTTAGCCAGATATCAGATATTGTTAGTGATATCTTGAGCAAAACAGAACAAAATATTATTAAACAAGGTGAATGGTTTAAGTTTCTGGCAGAAACATAGGATACATAAAATATCTTCATATAGAATATTACACGATTACATATGGTTTAGTCAATAAAACATAGGTTTAAATATATCAAAAAGCCAAATACTTAGATTCCTCCAAAAGGACCTAATGTAGTTATCTTTCCTTTCTACAGTTTAGCCCCCAGGCATTATTTTAGCTCTTCTCATGTATCTAGAGAAAAGTCATAAATAATGTCAAGATTTAACCTTGTTTCTAAAGCAGACATAGAAGCCTAATACTAATATTTGTACACAGAGTAAAAGCATCATCAGAAAATGCACACTTTGGAAAGTTCTCCATAACTCAATACGAAAAATTTAACTATACTCAGCTGCAGATATTTTGCCCTGGGTCTTTATTAGGCTACAAAAGCAGAAAGAAAGCCTGAGGAAGCAAAGATATTCTCAACAGATTCACCATATATAATCATAACATGCGGATTTAAGAAAAATTTTGTAATTACTCCTGTCACATTTCCAGAAAGCTGATAAATGTAAAGAAAAGTTAAAATTATCACTGTCAAGCAACATATTTTATTAAACTATTTTACAATAATATTTTATTCCATGACCTGGAGGCAAAGATTGCTTTTGCAGCAACTGCTGAAAGCAATAAAATCACGTATTTACAACAGTATTTACCAGAAAACTCTTTGTTGCTCAGCAGAGTCCTGTTTAGAAGCACAGCTGCTTCCTTCCAAAGGGTATCAGAGAGGTGTACAATTTGATAGCTGTCTGTTCTCTGTTAAATTGATGTCCAAGATGTTGAAACTGAGATGTTAGAGTGGCTGAATTGACAAAGGCCTTGTATTCTAGAGTTACTCATATATTCTTATTCTAATTTTAGAATAACTCCAGAGGTAGAATATGCTTACTCTGTAATCCACAAGAAAGGGTGGAAAAGCCTTTTAAAAATTTTGCTTAATTGCCTGCATACACAGGACTGTTCTGTGGGAAACAACTTTCCTGGTGTTTGTATCTACAGTCAGAGAAAAGGGTGGGAACTCCATAGCCATTTTACATCTTGTCAGTCCTTAATGTTTGGTGGGAATTTAAACTATCATATAATCACACCTGTATTGCATTCTCACGGAATGCTTTCACTTAACCTTCTCACTCTATATTTCTAATCTTCCACAAAACTTTTGTCATTGATTTAATATCTCCCCCATAGCAGAACTGCAACTTTTCACTCACTTTAACATTCCTCACAAGCTGACATTTTGATCATTTTTCTCTCTATTTATTTTCAGGTTTTGCTGAAATATAGCCTAGAACACTTGCAGATACCATACACAATAGCCATGAACAGTATGAGTCTGATGCCCTCTTGCTCTGTGCAACTCACCACAGTTTTGGCCTTTACCTAGGTATTTTACGTAGCAAAATCATTAATCACTTGCTATTTGGTGTCATCTGTCCTCAGCTCTGTATTGCTGATTTCCTCTTCCCTGTCAAAGGATCTCAAACTTATAACAAACCAGACCAGAACAACAAAATTCTTAGAGAAAACACAGATCTGCTGTCTGAGAGCTAAATAAGAGGCTTTGTAACCAGGACTCCCACCTGCCTAAACTATCCTTGCACAGTCCTTCAGTCTTGCTTTAAGTCAAAGAATTTCCTGAAACTTCCTGAGTTATAGTAAACTGGTCAGATCTAACAAGTCACTGTGAATTGTTTTTCAGGCCTTTCTTTCCAAGTCCTAGCTGCCTAACTGTTTCCTGTGCTTCACAGGAGCTCTCTCTGTTGAGTTCATCCATGTCCATTGTTCATCCCATCCTGCATTTCATGAGCATTACTCAGCTCTGGATACTCAGGGAAGGTGCAAGGACACCACCTTGAGAAGTGTTCATAAAATCAAGTGCAAATCAGCCAGGACAAATCAAATGGACAGTTCCATCGCAATAACCACACTTAGTAAAACACAGACACCATCTTGTGCAGGAAGCATGGAATTACCTTCCCAGAAGAAAAGTACACCATTAAATTGTGTCCATTTGACTAACTGTACTGAAAAGAACTATCTAATTGCTGTCATCATGGCAAGTTTCTTGTCTTTCCAGATCAATGGTTTTCCCTTGCATTTCAAATGTGGTTCAAACTACTGTTCCCTGACTTGTGGGTTTTTCAATCTACCTTAGCGTTCTACTGCCTGGCATTTACAATTTCGCTCTCCCTTTGTTCACTCCATATTGCCTGATAAGCAATCTGCTTGTCTTCTTATGCTTTTGAAACCATTTCTCACTGTCTTTCAGGAGATTTCTTCCCTGTACCTGACTATAACTAAAGCAGCACAATGACCAATCCATTAATCACTCCTCCATAAAGTTTATTTCCTGCCTAAGTCCTAGATAGGCTTCTTCAGAAAGCAAAAGGCAGAAAATACCTACTAAAGGCAAATATGATCCAAACAGTTTGGATCTTACAGACAGTGAATTGATGTCACTATTTAACATGCTGGTCGCCTTTCTTATCTCTTTCCATCTCTGTTGACTCTGTATAAACAGAGAAAGTGGTTCCTTAGGCTCATGCAAGAAGTAGTCCCAGTAAAAAAAGTTTAATAGGGATGAAGACGTGTCGTGCAATGGGAATAAATATTTGAGGGACAGACATTGAAGCATATTTTGCAAATATTAGCAATTAGAATCAGAAAGAATCTTGCGGTTTATGCCAAAATTTATTTGTAAAATGTTTATATTTTGAGCCTTGAAATGTTTTCTTTGAAAATTCTCAGATTTAACAAAATTTCTGTGCATCCAGGATAGAGTCCTTATAGGTTTCATTGTGATGATCCAATGCGCCGGCGGAAAATGTATGCTCCCATGTTTTCTAACCCTTGGTATGCCAAGTAAACCCATCTAAAACTAAGGACCTTGTCTTACAAGCAGAGCCTGCTTTTTTGTTTATTCTAATGTTGAATTCTATCCCAGTATAGAAAGTCTGGGGCTTCCTTCCAAATATCAGTTTCATTGTGTAGAGAGGAATTTTCACATCCTGGGTAATAAACAAAAAGCCAGTTTCTTTTGGATCAAAACCCTTGGTTTTTCAGTCAGGTCTATTAACAGAAAGCAACTAAAGTGGCAATGATTTGTGCTAGCAAGGTACACCATTTGTGAAAGATTTATCAGAATGGCTTAATTCTCATAGAAACGTGGAATGCCCAAAAATGTGCTATTTCAACTGCATGTTAACAGGGTGACCTCACATCAATGATTCTTATGTTCAGTTTGTTCCCAGTGAACAACTGATCAGCAACAAGAAAACCAATGAGTTCTGAAGTCTGAAAAGAGCCTTCAGAATTTCCTTCTTTAATCTCTCTGTCTTTTGTTCTTCCTCTTTGTTTTAGATACATCTCATTAGTGTTCATTTGACACTGGTCAAAGAGTGAGACATTACACAATATAAAACAATTGCAACAATGATTGACTGATTATTTAATTTTTCTGAATAAATTGTGGCAATCTGTGTTCTGTTTCAAGAAGATGTGCACACAGTCATATTTTCTCTCATAGATTCTGTTTTAATAAGAAACAGTCAACATTAACGGCTTTCTATAAGAAATCACGGATTGGCCAATGTAGCTGGACCTCACTCTGAACCCTAGTGTGTCTTACATAATTTAGAAACTCAGGGATCACACTTCCTCTGTTTAAGCAACAATAATTAGTTTATATTTTCAGGATTTGAAAATTGTGTAGCAGAAGGGACAAATGGCAGCCTTTAATGTTCTTAACCCCCAGTGGGTTGGGGAGAGAATGGGAGCATAAAAATGACAGAAGTTGTAGGTTTAGATAAAGACAGTTTAACAGCTAAAGCAAAAGCTGTGCACACAAGCAAAGCAAAATGAGGAATCCATTTACTGCTTCCCATCAGGTGTTTAGCTACCTCCAGGAAAGCCAGGCTTCATCAGACTTAAAGGTTACTTGGGAAGACAAATGCCATTACTCCAAATGCCATCCCTCTTTCTTCTTTTTCCTTCTTCTTCCCCCCGCTTTATACACTGAGGATGACGTCATATGGTGTGGAATATCCCTTTGGTCAGTTGGGGTCAGTTGTCCTGGCTGTGTCCCTCTCCAGCTTCTTGTCCATTCCACTCTCTGGTGGGGCAACATGAGAATCAGAAGAGGCCATGACTCTGTGCAAGCACTGCTCAGCAATAACTGAAACATGGTTGTGTTGTCAACACTGTTTTCATCATAAATCAGAAATGTAGCACCCTACAAGCTACTATGAAGAAAATTAACTGTATCCCAGACAAAATCAATACATTATTAAAATAAATAGAATTACAATCAGGCTTTAAGGGAGACATGTATTTATCGGTTTTGTTAAGGCTTTTAAAGTGAGGAGTTTACATATTTTCCTCTCAACTCTTTGTTAATAAACAATGTGTTGCAACATATTTGCATACAAAACCATTTCAAATGGTTTTTGGACACACAACTGAGTTGTATCTATCTCATTATGGCTGGAGGACAGAGTAAGCAAAAGCTTCTTCTACATCTTCTTTCAAAAGAGCATATCAGGCTCCAAAGTATGGTGTGTTTTACAATAAATAGATATATATAGATATATAGACACATCTGTCTGTAGCAAGTAATCTGTTTGGTTTTTGCATGCTTCTCTGTGGTGCTCTTTGATAAGAATTCTTCCTGAATCTTTGCAAAGATTCTCTGTGAAAAGCAGAACTCATACTCTGAGTATTCCTAATGTTTGATATTACGACAAAATTTTCTGTTCAAATAAAACATGAAGGAAACTTCACAGCAGGAGATTGCTGTGAAACACTGATGTATTCATCTGACATTTTCAAATATGTTGCCTGGGGTTACATCCGAATATTTCCTATATAGTTGTACTGAGTGCTTGCTCCAGTGTGACAAAACAGAGATAACATTCAAAATGCACATAATTATGTTTCTATTATCTTCTACTTTCAAGTGAGAATGGAAGAGCAAGGCTCATAATGATGCTGCAAATCGACGCAAAATTCAAGAAAATCTTTACACGAGAAAATAAAAATAAAAGGGAAGTAATACTTTTCTACCCATAAAACTGTTGAAAAGTCAGATGAATAAGGAAAGAGCTAAAGTTGAACTATCTCTTGAAACAATGGGTGGAATAATCATGTCTTATTTCCTCCTGTGTTATCTACTACATTAAACCTTTTAATGTGTAAATATTCAAACCCTACTGATACCTTTCTTCGTAGTATTTGCTGGTGTATCCTGGAATTTGACTGATACTTTGAGACTTGGAGTCACATCTCTGATATCTGCTTTCAAAAATATTTGATGTGAGTCTTCTATGTTTAGGGTCTTGCAGTTTGCTCCATCATTAGGCAATATTTTGTACACAAGATTAAGCATAACCTAATATATATGTAGTAGGTTACACAGGCTTATATGGCTTAAGACATATATTATCTCATAATAACATGTCAGCTTAGTTCTTCAAAGTTTGCTTTGCCCTTGTCAGTTACTTCTCATATATATCTCAGTATTTTCATAAGAAAAATTAAGCCTGTTTAAATATGCCGAGGAACAAAACAATAATCTGGGTGTTCAGGTGTCCTTCAAGCCTCTTCTGATATGCATATCTCTACAAACTTTGTTTTATTTACAGGTGGAAATGTATTAAAAAAACTCATATATGTTTTTCAGTCTCTGAAACTATTAAAATAAAATGTAATCATGACTAATGATGGCTAAAATGTTTCCCATTAGTAAGAAATATTACAGTGTTGGATAATACTGTAAGAAGCCAAAAATAATTAGCACTGTTGAGATATTATTTGAGGAAGTCATGTTTGCCTCAGCTAGGAAAAACATGTTAGAAAAGAACCCAGACAGTATATAAATTTGATTTAGATTAACACAGAAAGAATCCAAAAGCCCACTTGAAACTCTGAAGTATATTCTGGAAATTTTATTATATGTTGTTGAAAACTGTTCTACCAGGAACATTTATTCATTTATGTGAATTCATATATAACTGTTTAAATGCATCAGTAGCAGACTGAAGTATAGCTGGCAGCAACTTGTACATGATAAAAAAGGAAGATGGAATGTCTGAAAACTGAGGAAATCAACATTGTTTGATGAAAGAAAATTGCTGGAGACAGAAAATTAAACCTACAGTTTGAATCTCTGAATATCAGATGTGTTAGCATCTACAATGAGATCAAAATGGAATGGCATTGTCAATTTTTGCACTGTATTTATATTGGTATTTCTCTTATGTGAGACTTCCTCTGATTGCTAGTGAGAGACAAGGAAGCATTGCTTTGCTTATTAATAACAGATTCTTCCTTCTCTCTGAAACACACATGATTAATGGAACCGGAGGTATGCTGTGTGGTGGCACAAACTGGCGTTATAATCTCTCATCTCTCATCTCCTGCATACTCAAGACTAATTCATTCACCGATGGACAGCAACTGGCAGGGAATTTTCCCCACAGGTCAAGCCCTATGAAACTTCCTTTTGGGAGCAATAAAGGGAGTTAGTTTCTCAGGAGTAAGTGGGCGTCACTATTGCAGGGTCCAGAGGTGCCTCAGAGTACTCCTAACTCTCTTCCAAAAATGATTACAACCTTCTTGTAAACCTGTGGATCCATTGATGTTAGATGTCCACGGGCAAGCCTGTGGAGTAGCTGTCCTGTGGAGATTTCTGGACCGTATGTCTCAAGGTGACAACCGTCTGTGAGAGGAGCAGACTCTGCAGTCTGCGGTGATGGCATTTTCTTCTCCTCCACCTGTGAAAATAATCTGTGAATCTTGCCCCTGGGCTCAGCTTGCTAGTTTCTAGGAGCAGTCTAGAATGATAGAGTTAAGTTTGAAGCAGGCATAAAGAAGTTCTAAGAGGATCATAATACCTGTGCTTTAATCCATGGTCTTTATTTCCTGCATGGATTTGTATTCACTTCAGTGAACAAGGCTGCCTGTACCAGCTGGAGAGGGTGAGGGAAAGCAGGTGCAAAGTCCCTGCCACAAATGTGGGCCCATTCATCTGTAGCACAGGAGCCTCAGAGAAGTATGATGCAGCCAATATCTCTCAATGGCATATTCTCAGCTGAATCAGACCATGTAATGAATACTGTTGGGATATGAGACATACAGATGGTCCCCTCCCAGGTGTACACAACTCTCCTTGCACAGAGATATTTTAAATTATACATAGAAATGCAGGAGGAAGGTTTTAGATCTTACACAGCACATCCCTAAAGGTATTATATAAAGCCTCATATAGATCCTCCTCCTGGCACACAAGGAAGGGAGAAGAACCAGCTGTTTGTTTACTCTACTAAATACAGATGTTCTCTTATTTTGAATCTGATATGATGCACTCAATCTTTATTCTCTGCTTGCACTGGTCAAACAACTAGTGTCACTGGATTTCCTCAGACACATCTCCCCAGCCTGGCTCCAGCCTGCTGTATCCCTTGGCTTCTTATAATCGCAAACAGCTGACACTTGTTATGGCTACGTTCCAGAAATTTCTTGACAAAATAGTGTAGCTGTGAGCACTGCTTTAATCACCCTCAGTGAGGCTTCAGGAAACTTGATTTACAAAACAGCTTTTTTCCTGCCCCTTGTTTTATCAGTGTTCAGTCTCTGGTTAAAGCCATTAAAGTAAATCCATAGTATACATGCAAATTTGAGAGCACACAGAGGACTCCACCTTTAAAGTAAAATCATGTTTGGCCTAACTGCAACCATGCTGCTACTGTGCTATAATCTGGCTTTGGCTCTGCAAGAGAGTGATAAACAATAAATTCTACAAAGAGTCAATAAAACCAGCAGACAAATTCTTGGTTCAAAGCCTTGCATTTTTAAATAATTCCAAAGTCAGTGTGCCTGAAAGGATCAAGACTATAATCATGAAGTGCTGAAGTAGTAGCCTGTTCTACCTCTGGGTACAAATATGTAATACTGTGTATTTCTGTCTTATCCTTTTCTGCAGTGCTGGTGGTTTGCAGGATTTGACATTACCAGTTTTCTTTTAACTGTAAAATCTTAACTGAAAAAGCTATATATCTAACTCTGTAGGTCTCTCTGTAATTATCTAGCCGTATATATCAAACCCAGCTACAGAAAGCTGAAAGCCAGCAAGTAATTTAACTAAGAAGTTAAGAAAAAAGACTGTGAGAACACTGTGAAGGGAGTACTTCAGTAGTTCAAACAAAAGCTCATAGGAATCACACTGGAAAAAAAAAATAAACAGTTCTCATGAAATGTGTCAAGTTATTCACAAACAACAAATAACTACCCCACATATTCTTGCTGTGACTGGAAGTGCTTTTTTATTACATAAACTTAACTTTCATCTAAATGCTATATAAATGAGAATGGATGGCATGTGTTCTATTTTGTTTGAACTTCAATATGAAACATGTCAAGTTCTTCCAAGAAGAGAAGGACTGGGCCACACAACTCCCTGGAGGAAGGAAGACTGCTCATTCCCATGGAAATAACAAAGGGTTGTTTCTCCAGGAGAGAAGGTCGACAGTATAGAGTAAGGCAGAATGATGGGGAGACTTCCTGGAGGAACAGGGACTGAGGAGCACCAGCAGAAGAGGAGCAATGGGTGCAGTCACACCCCTGAGATGAGGAGCATCTCCCTGTGGACCTGTTCATTTCCAAGAATACTCTGAGTTAACTGAAACCAAGCATGAGAGCAAGGGCATGTCCTCTAACAATGCAGCAGTAGGAGGAGACTGATTTATCAAACCTGCTTTTCTGTCCTGACTTAGTCAATTTGAGTTTTCTCTATTTTAAAAGTTACTTATTCCATATTATAGACTAATAAAATCTGACTTGGATATAAAACTTTCTTGGTCTTATAGAGACACCTTGCTCCCACTACTAACAGAAGGTTTAGGTGCTTAGGCAAGTCTACCTCGTAGCTCTGCCTGATTTGCGTCCCCATGAAAGAGATTATCATGATTTATTAAATAATTAAAAAAGAAAGTGTGTGTCTGTGCACACATGTGTCTGTGTGTGTATGTTTTGTTTACATTTCACTAGAAACAAATTGGAAATCTGAGAGCTTAAGGACAAAAAATAGCATAATAGTATCCGTGACTGTCTTTCTGATTTTACAGCTTTGAGATTTATTCCCTTTTTGTTCTTTACCATAGAATTAATGGCCTTGACCTCCTTCTAGAAAGCCCTTGAAAGTCCTTTGATATAATATGTATGGGTAAGGAATTATTGGTTACAACTACTATTAACACACTCCTAACGCTATCATGATACCAGAGCCACTGAAACTCTATTGTAATTAAGTGAGCAGCTGTTTTGAATAATAAACACATTGGCCTGTGTTTGATGAAAGAATTCGATGAACAGAAGAATGTCCCTGTCACTTTGTAAACTTCTTTTTTTTTTTTCCCCCCAAATATCTGCAATATACTGGTAATCTTGGACTGGTGGGCTTTATAAAATGATGTTAAGTCCCTTGTGTCCTCATGTGCAGAATTAATTTTTCCATTCACATTCATTACATTCTGATAATTTCATTTCTATTTTCTCTCTTCTCCTTTACCTATTTTTAAGGTCTTGGTGCAGGTCTGTCATTTAAAGAAGGTAAATTCCCAGTCTGACTTAAACTACTTGAGTTGAAATGCGAGGGTGAGGTGTCCAAAACACAATCAGTCTTTGGAGATTTGTATGACAATAATGGATACAAATTCATTTTTTAGCTGTGTGAAATTTTTGGCAATCATGAAAGAATTGTTGATAACATTTGTTAAAAACTATGAATTTATGTCAAGGAAATAGCTCATTTTCCTCATCTTTTTCCACAGCAATTTCTTAGCAGAGGTTTGTTCTTGTTTGTTTTGTTTAGTTCGGTTTTAATATATTTACATATACATATACATATACATATATTTTAATATATTTACATTATTATCAAATAGCTGGTTTTATTTTGCTTTTTTTTTGTGATTAAAGAAAATGCTTCTGTCTATCTCTTCCTTCCTATATCTTCCTTACTAAAGCACTAGGGATTTCTAAGACACAATCATGATCTAAGTATTGGTGTAATGAGAAGCTTTTCTCTCTATTATTTTTTCATAGGTGTTGTGGATTGTCAGAGTCCACAATATGCTTTTATATTATTGAAAGAACAGTATATAACTGTCACCTTTTAAGGCTGGGTGGGCAATTAAACAGAATGAGAGGTGTTCTCTATTAATCCTTTCCCTCCCCGGAAAAGGATAAAAGGGAGAGAGACTTTAAAGTTGGAAAATTAAAAGAGCTTTAATATAACAATATCAATTAATAGTGATAATAGTAATAATAATAATAGAAATATTGAAAAATATACAAAACCAATGTCAAGTTTCTCTCATGATAATCACAGAGCTGTGTGCTGTGATGATGAACACCAATGATGCTGATGCTGTGGGGCAAGCACTGGGAAGTCCAGACTTGGCAGCAGATGGGAACCAGATTCAGAAATACATGGATTGGGATCAGGAGGAAGTAGAATGCCCAGAGTCCCTCATGGATGCCGAGCATGAGAGAAGACCCTTGTGACCCTTGTGATCCTTCAGCTTTAAACTGAGTATGATGTATATGGCTGGAATACTTCATTGATCAAATTTTGGTCACCTGTTATGTCTGATCCTCCCCACAGGTACGACCCTTTTATGCCATTTCACTTGTGGAACATAGGAGATCTACCAGTGACCTCAGTTTCTCTAGAAATAAGTATAACCAGGGGCCCTTCTACCTATCATTCTTACTGTTACCTAGTCATAACTACAAACATTGGGCATTATCAGTTCTAGAAGCAGACACTGTCTGAAAAAAGCATGTAGTCAACTTCAGAAAGTGTAGTTACTTAAAAGAAACCTAACTGAATGGAAAAAATTTTAAAAGGAAAATGGATCCTGTTCTAGACAAAACTAGGACAATAACTAATGAATACCTTCAATACAGGAAATTTCTTTTTTTTTTTCCTGCTTCTAATATTCTGCTCAATTAAGTTTGTTCTTTATTTACATTCTCCAGTTTAAAATCCTTCATAAGTTACTTATCTTATAGTTAAAGGTCACTAATAACATAGTCTCTTTATCCAAAATCACAAAAAGTCTTTCAAGAAAAACTAAGAGAAGGAATAAAAGCTAGTAACTTTTTCTCACAATATATTAGGTGCAGAAAACTTAGAAGCAAGTATTTTGGCCTAATCGGAGATCAACATAGAGAAAGGAGGTTTAGAAAATTTCAGGACCTTGCACAGATACTAAATCAGTTCTCTGCCTGTGGTCAGCATGGAGGAAACTAAGAAAATTCCCATGCTTGATCCGTTCTTTCTGAGGGAATGATCTGATCATTAGATGGAAATCGAACAGAATGTAAAAGAAGGTAAGAAACAAATTCAGAAAATGAATAATATTAAATCAGTGGAGGCAGATTACACTTATCCAAGGGTTATAAAAAATTAATTGAGGCCACTCTAGAACTATAAAGATTGGCATAGTGTCTCTTTCTTGAAATTGCCTTAATCTGACATCAACTTTTAAGGAGGTTTCCTGTGTTACTCTGGGAGATACAGATCTGTGGACCTGATGTCTCTAAGGACCAAATAGCAGGAATTATAACAACTAAGAGTATTGGTGAGCATGGGTAAATATGATCTAATTAAGAAAAATCAACGTAGCTTTTTCTGTAAAATAAGGAAGGACTAGACAGAATCTCTGCTCTTCTTTGAAGGAGTAAACAAACAGGTGCATAAAATAGTCAAATTGGATTTCTGAAAGACTTCTGACAAAGCTCCTCACCTATGAGCTTCTAAGAAAACCAAGCATCCATGGAATAAATGGAAGGTCCTTGTTTGGATAAATAACTTCTTGAAAGAAAGAAAACAAAGGGCGAAAACAAAACAAAACAAAACAAAAACAAAACAAACAAACAAAAACCAACAAAAAATACAGTTCTTACAATGATGAAAAGTCATTGGAGAAGTTCTGCAGAATTTGCTTAACTGTCTGAGTACTGATGTCCTGCTTGTCTCTTATATGATGTCACAACTGTTTGGTCATTTTTTGCTGTTACATAATTCCTTTTCTTTGAAGTTATTCTCTACATACAGTCTTTGGTTGACTCCTCATTCTCTGTAAAGTCCTTTGTCATCAGTCTTCTATTTCATTTGGCCATGGAGGGATCTCTAACTTGGTTATTATCCCTAACTCATTTATTTTTTCCATCATTCCTCCTTTCTGTTCATTCAGGTCTTCATAAAGTTTGGGACAATTCCCCACTGAAACACACTGAGTGTTCTAAGTGCATTCTCTCGGTCTTGGTCTTCCTTTTTAACTGTATTAACTCAGTTGGAGTTCCAGTCCCATGCTGCTGTCCCAAGGTTGTAGTGCTAGATGATGATGCCCATTAGCTGATGATGTTGAAGCACCAATGCATCATCTCCCATCACATGACACAATGACTGGCTGTTATAGTTATTGCTTCATCCTGCCCTCAACTGGAGAATGGCAGTATCAGCTCTACTTCAGCTTCTAGTTTCAAACGTTTATACCTTTGGGATCATTAGTCACACTTACTTACATTTAGGAATGAGTCATTTGATCTACCTGAAGGATTTGATGCTTTTTTCTGCTGCCACAGACTAGAACCAACACTGTGATTCTTTCCTGTGCTCTGTGTTCCCATGTGGATGCAAATCCCTTTATCATTTACTGATCCATGAACCACTTCCTATGCCTAGCTAGTGGTAAAGATAAATCCCATTATGTTCCAAGTTCCTCACACAGGTACTTTGAAATTTCTTACTTAAAAAGAAAAATCTTCAAAAAGCACAAGTGGTTGGGTTTGATGTTGGTTGGTTGGTTGGTTTGTTTTGTTTTTTATTTAAAATTAGTCACCTTGCTGCTCTGCTCATTGGCAGCAGAAAGCAATCATTTGGTTATGTTAATCCTATGAAATATGGATACTGAAGTATTAAAATATCTCTCAACTTTTTCTGATATTAGGAATTAAGTATGATGTCTAAAAATGTATCCAGAGTAGGTAATTTCTGGGGTTTAGTTGTATAAACACGATAAATCACTGCCAAAAATATTTCCATGAGAAAAGTATACTAAATTGAAATATGATTGCTTTTTAAAACTTACATCCCTATCTGAAATATGGTGTTGAAAGACTGATATTCTACATGGAAGATACTTTAAGTGATATCCTTAACACTTTATCTTTTTAACAAAGCAACACTGATAGAAAAGTAATGCTAGTAATTGATTCTAAAACTAAGGGTAAGAATTTTTTATTTCTAATCAATTAAAATGAACACAGTTATTTATAGAGGAAAAGTGCTAATTTTTTTGTGATTGTACAGTTTTAACAGAGGTGGGTTTTTTAGTTGTTTATTTTTAGATTCACATGGTTAACCAGGTTTTGCCCCCAAAATTGTTAAAATTACTGCAGGGGAAAGGTGCTTTCACGAAAACAAGCAGAATCACCATTTATTCTATTTCAGCAATGAAAATGGTTCATTTTATGAAACAATTATAGAGCTCCAGCACAGCACGAATGGCAAGCATTGTTTACATCTAAGACATAGGTTCAGGAAACCATTCATCAACAGCTTCCTCTTCATTTTAGTTTATTTGCCTATTTCATTTATATTTACATTTCAATAATGTCCAGATTCTCTAATATCGTACCAGCTGGTCTTTCATCAGACCTTCGTGGCTACAAACAGCTGTTTTCTCCCATTGTTCTATAGTTGAGCTTTTGTACCATAAGGCAAACAAAATGTTTTTAAGCCCTTTCAACCTGGCACTCCACAAGACTGATGACTCAGATCTTCAATCAGAAAAAAAAAAGTGCTATGTCAAAAGTAAATCATACTTTTTCTACATCCACTATCAAAGCTTTTCTTTACTACACTTCTGGTTTATAAAGCCAAGCTCTTTTCTTGCTTATATCTATCTAAAATCATCTATATGAACAGCAAGTGAAGATAAAGACAATCCAAACAACAATGAAGCAGTTACCTGAGAAATTAAAATCCTGCTTCTAGGTTGTAGACATTTCAAATCACATAGTCTCCTGTGAAATTTCAAGGGCACAGTGTATCAACATCTTCTGTCCACAAGTTAATGTGAACCTGGGGAAACTTTCCAGCCTCTCAGCAAAAATCTGCGTCTCCTTCAGAGTTTTTCTATTATTGTGTTTATACCTTTGTTGCACCCCAAGAAATGCATTGAATCACTAAATTTCCAAGAGAATATATGTATACATATATAAATAAAATATATAGTTTTATATTGTCTTAATGGAAACACAGCTTCATCTTTTGCATTATTTGCTAGAAGCAAATTACTAAGCTGAGGGGTTAGTTTTTGCTCTGTGGGCACGGAGTTTTCCCTGGAAGATGCACCTAAGAGACTGCAGCTTTAGCACTGATTTGGCAGCTCAGGATTCTGTTGTCCAATTGTGTCGCTGGAGAATACTGCCTGTGTTTGAGCACATGGGGAGCACATGACAGCATCTTTTTTACATATGTGAAAATTAAGCAGCATTTTTAATGCAGAATATCTGAAATTTAAAATTCATTTCATATATCTAAAAACCATAATGATACATGTCTGTGCTATTGACTCTTTTAAAGCAGTCGTATTGATTAAAATAAAGTTAAGTACTTTAACCACTGCTGGAAGTGATTTCATTGTGGTATCTTCAAGGGGGTCTCATATGTTGCGCACAGTACCACACGTGCTCATAGAAACCATGTGTGAAAGACGATCTACAAACACAACATAAGTGAATACATTCAGAAATGCAGGCAAATATGACTAGCAGATTCTGTAATGTTTACCAGCCTCTGTTGCTAATGTCAGGTTCTTTTAGTGAAAAAGTAAAATGCCTTCATTCAGTTTTAAAGAACACTGAAGAAAAATGATATTTAGACTCTATCTGTGATGTCTTGTGACAAGAGTGAGATCTTAATTGTTCTCCAAACTTCAGACATGGTTTTAAAGTTACTAATATCTACAGAAAAATAAACTTTTTTAAAAATAAACTCCTTTTATTTTTCTTTTTTTTACTGAAGGTAAAGATATTTTTCATACTTCGGGTTTCTACCAAGGTAACAGCACAGCTAACATTTAATGGAGATGTAATGCATGTTTAGCATCACTTTTCAGCCACCATAGTGCTGTGATAGAAATAAATCTGGTTATTATCAACAACAAATCTGATTTTTGGGTGGTTCTTCCAGGAAAGGTATTACAGCAGTTCAAGTCCTGTCAGTTACAGTGTAGAGACTGAAAGAGGTTGGCATTGCAAGTAGTAATGCTGAGTAGTGTGGTGAAAAAAAGGAAGGAAACCTCAGATACTCCTGTAAGGAAATTATAAAGTCTGATTGTTGCTTGATGGGTTTATTCAAGCTAATATTGATCTAGCTACATCTGATCATAACTGCAGTGGAAATAACTTATGGACTACAGACATTGTGTTGGACTTCAGATTTCCTACTGCAATATGAAAGCTATTAATTTAACGCTCTCTAGGAATGTTTTTTAAAACTGGAAACAAGAGTTTGTTTTTTCAGCCAGCTGGGGCTATGTATATCTTGGTCTAGTGGGACTGACAACAAATGTGAATGTTGTTCACTGCTGTAAAACTAATAATTTCAAAGGTACAAAGTTGATTTATTTTACCAGGACAATTAATTGTCTGAACTCAAGAGGCTCAATGCAATTCGGTATTGATTATTTTCTATATATAATTTATTTTTGCTCATGGATCTAGTAGTATAGTTCCATAATCATCTGCTGACCCTATTTTAAACCACAAAGTCAACAATATCATTTGTGTTTTAGAAAAGCTCTGGGGAAAGAAAAAAAAATACCTGTAATTTTCTTTTCCTGAAGTACAGGCAACACACTAAAATTAAAATTCATTTTACATTCAAATTATCCAGTGAATTACTAAATTCAAATTATCCACTACTGGATCGCTGCTTTTTTATGTATTTATCCTTTGTATATATTTTATATATATTATAATTTATACTATGCATATATTATATTACATACTTCTCTATGCTACAGAAAGTTTATTTCAAAATCTGCATCAAAGTTTGCCCAAAATTTGTTCTTTTTTTCACAGCCTAACTATAAGGTAATCAGTCATATATTTGAAGGGCATCTTAAGATATTAATTAGGAACAGTCAGCAACTTCGTGAATTTGCAATACTGTGGCTTTACTATACTCATCTCGATAAATAATTCAGCCTCATGATACAAGCAGTAAAATGAGTTTCAAGAGTAATACTTGTGTATAAACAAAGATGATTAAGATGCTAGCACATAGGGAGGGTGGAGAGAGCTCACTGGTATGATGAACAAGAGCCAATCTGTTTCTTTTTATTTCAGCACAGGACTGCATGAACTCAGAGTCACCTCTGATATTAATGGAGGTTTAACAAAGGCATCAGAGGTGGGACATCACCACACCTCTTTATGTCATCTGAGCAGAAATATCATGTAGTCACATGTTCAAATTTCCTTTTTGCTAGACTACTAAGGTTTGGTATGTACAGGACATTAGCAATAATCTTGTCTAATACTGAGAGCGGTTCATGTAAAAGAAGCACACATATTGATTTTAAAAGGAGCTAGACTGTCTTTTTTAGGCAACTATAAAAAACATGAATGAAACGTGCCTGCCTTGATCTCATTATAAATTCATTAACAATGGGATTCAAATCTTTCTCTCCCTCCGTAATGTCCCCAAACCAGTGAAACAGAAGAACACATGAAAATCATCTTTCCTTTGCTCCAGCTATGAGACCAAACCATTACAACTTGAATTTATTTTACTACCCTCACTATTCACCTCTAATAGTTCACTCTACTCTTCAAAAATATTTCCAAAATAAAAATATGCTGTGAACTTGGCTTAAAATTACTAAAGCTTGGGGTATGACAGAAGAAAATATTTTTATCAAATTTACCATTTGTCAAGGCAAAGTCTAGTTAGAAAAACTGGCAGGTTCATTTGATTCTGAAATCTAAATTAAAAATGGTAGTAGCATAAGTAATCTCAGATTTCTCATTTTGTTTTCTCCTGAAACAGCAAATTAATTCAATTAGTTGGAATAGGCCATGTGTATTTAATGTGACAATTTAAAATGGGAGTACTACCTTGAGAATTCTAATGACATAATTAAGGTTGTTTATAGAAATCTACAAAATTAAATGATTGCTATCAAATATCATCATCTCTGAGATGGAGGCTGAATGACTCCTGGGTCTGATAAGCAGAAACAGTCTTTCATTTCCAGATCCCTGCTTTGACTTCACAGCAGGAGCACAACAATGCAAAGTTATTATCAACAAAAGACAGGCAGCATGCTCTATGAAAGGAGTTTATGGTATCAGGCAGTTTCCTTGGGTGCTGGTACCTCCCTAGGAAGTGTGGTTTGCATGCAAGGCTTGGTGTCCTTGCTCTACAAGGACATTAAGATCAAATTACTGCCTAACCTGGGGTACAGTTCCAACTCTGCAAAGATAATTTAGTTCCAGGTATCATCAAATATCTGACTTCTATAAAAATCAAAGTCATTTCGAAAAACAGAAAATAATTACCTCTACGACATAAATTGTTTATCCTTTTGAGAAAAAGTGATGTACAGCTACAGGTCAAACAGTCTCTGTAATGGGGAAATCCTGAAGAACAACCCCAGGTGTCACTGGCCATGTGTGCTCTTGATCTGAACCCTAATTTTGACCCATAAACTTGGCTTCCTGACTTGATCTTGGACCTGTCTCATCATCTTCTGGAGAGCACTGAGCTGTGGCTGACTCTAGTTACTGTCTCTGGATATGGCCCTGACCATGGCTGTGGCTTGCTGACTTGACTTCCCTGTTTGGCCTCAGACCTGCCCCACACTTCTCAGGTGATTTGGACACATGGTTGGACGTGGTGACTGTCACTAGACCTGCTCTGCTCACCTTGATCAGATCTGTGGCATTATTTCCTTGTTAGTGAGGTTTACGTCTTTGCCTGCTTTGTTATTGTGCATGCTCCTGCCCAACAGTCCCTGGCAGAGCAGCCTGTCCTTGCTACTCCCTGACCCTGTGTTTTATGTGTAATCAACAGGGTTTGAATAGGAGTAGCTGTGGGGTAAGATCATGAACCACTCTGTGCCAGTCACAGAATCACAGAATATAAGGGATTGGAAGACACCTCAAAAGATCATCCAGTCCAATCCCGCTGCCGGAGCAGGAATGCCTAGATAAGGTTACACAGGAATGTGTCCAGGCGGGTTTTGAATGTCTCCAGAACAGGAGACTCCACAACCCCCCTGTGCAGCCTGTTCCAGTGTTCTGTTATCCTCACTGAGAAGAAGTTCCTTCTCATATATAAGTGGAACCTCTTGTGTTCCAGTGTGAACCCATTACCCCTTGTCTTACCATTGGCTGTCGCCAAGAAGATCCTGGCTCCATTCTTGTGACACTCAACCTTTATATACTTGTAAACATTAATAAGGTAATCCCTCAGTCTCCTCTTCTCCAAGCTAAAGAGACCCAGCTCCCTCAGCTTTTCCTCATAAGGGAGATGCTCCACTCCCTTCACCATCTTTGTTGCCATACGCTGGACTCTCTCCAGCAGTTCCCTGTCCTTCTTGAACTGAGGGGCCCAGAACTGGACACAATATTCCAGATGCGGTCTCACCAGGTAAGAGTAGAGGGGAAGGAGAACCTCTCTTGACCTACTAACCACCCCAGGATGCCATTGGCCTTCTTGGCCAGAAGGGCACAGTGCTGGCTCACGGGCATCCTGCTGTCCACCTGGACCCCCAGGTCCCTTTCCCCTACACTGCTCTCTAATAGGTCATTCCCCAACTTATGCTGGAACTTGGGGTTGTTCCTACCCAGATGCAAGACTCTACACTTGCCCTTGTTATATTTCATTAATTTTTTCCCCGCCTAACTCTCCAGCCTTTCCAGGTCTTGCTGGATGGCAGCACAGCCTTCTGGCATGTCAGCCACTCCTCCCAGCTTGGTGTCATCAGCAAACTTGTTGATAGTGCACTCTATTCCTTCATCCAAATCATTGATGAATATATTCAATAATACAGGCCCCAATAGTACAGGCTCCACTAGATACAGGCCTCGAACTAGACTCCACCCCATTGACCACAACTCTCTGGCTTCTTTCCTTCAGCCAGTTCGCAGTCCACCTCACTACCTGATCGTCGAAACCACACTTCCTCAGTTTAGCTGTGAAGATGCCGTGGGAGACTGTGTCAAATGCTTTACTGAAGTCAAGGCAGACCACATCCACTGCTCTGCCATCATCTATCCACCTTTTTATGTCTTCATAAAAGGTTATGAGGTTGGTCAAGCACGACTTCCCCTTGGTGAAGCCATGCTGACTGCCCCTAATGACCCTCTTAAGCTTGATATGCCTTGAGATGGCACCAAGGATAAGTTGTTCCATTATCTTCCCAGGGATGGAGGTGAGTCTGGCTGGTCTATAGTTACCCGGGTCCTCCTTCTTGCCCTTTTTGAAGACTGGAGTGACATTTGCTTTCCTCCAGTCCTCAGGTACCTCTCCCATTTTCCAAGACTTAGCAAAGATGATGGAGAGCGGTCCAGTAATTACTTCAGCCAGCTCCCTCAGCACCTGCGGGTGCATCCCATCTGCACCCATGGATTTATGAATATCCAGATTGCCTAACTGCTCCTTAATCCAGTCCTCATCAACTAAGGCTGTTCTCAAAGAAGCCAAGGTCCTGCCTGTAGCACCAGTCTTGTAGCCAATCATTTATGGACTAAATTTTTCTATTCCCTCCCACATTGTCATCCAAAAATGGAAAGAGGGAATAGAAAATCACTTGAGCTTCAGACTCTTTCACCATCTGTCCCACCAAGTCTCCCACCAAGGCCTTGAAATCTTTCTTCATTGTCACAGTCAGCTCCAGCTCCAGTCTTGGCAACAGCCAACACCATCGCACTGCATGACAAAATTTCAGCCAGAGGAGAACATAGTGCCTCTACTGAAATTTATTTAAGAAAGGGCTAAGTGTAGGAGACACACAAAGGGCTCCTGCTAGTGGCAGGAGATGCAGGAGAAGTGAGGAGACCCATAGGAGGGGACATAGAGGAAGATACAGGAGAAGGGATGTGGAAGATGACATCTTGGGAGCCACAGCTGGAGAGGCCACCTTGGAAGGAGGCACTCCTTGTTGTAGCAGGTACAGCCTGAAGGGACTGCAGCCTGTGGAGGACCCACGGTAGAGCACAAGAAATGAATAAGGAGGAAGGAGCAGCAGAAAAAAAAAGAAGTAAGAAGCAAGGAGTGACAGAAAGAAACACTGTGTGTCTTTTTTTTCTCAATACCTGAATAAGTAATTAAAAGTTTATGTTATTTGACACTAAAATAAATACAGTCAAATTTTGTAAGTTGAGGTTTGTTTTGCTCATGACCCTAGTAAACTGAATGACATCAAGTTACCCAGACTTGTTCTCAAAAAAGTTAGTGTAGTATTCAGTCTCTTAAAGTCCTGGTTATGTTTATGTGGAACAGTTATGTTTAGAAAAACAGCACACTTCTAGATACTCCAGAGATTTCTCTTTAATGATGGTGTTAAAATATAGCTAGATGAAATCATTTGCATGCAGATGAGGTGGGCTAAGAGAATATCTGTTCAGACCTTCTTTCTGGAGCTCACCTTCTGCTTGCTTAACTTTTTGTCTAACCAGTCTCTAACCTGGTTCTGCAGCACACAACAAATCCTTATATACACATTCAAAAATAGGTAACATCTTGCCAAGCCTTTAAAGATCAAGGATTATCTCCTGGAGTAACAGCTGACAAAAAGTCTAATTTCCTTACGATATTAATATATGTTCTAGAAAAATGAGTGGATGACAAATGGAGACCACAATATCATTACTAAAGACCATGTCTTCGCACAGTTTGGTACTTTTAAGTTCTGACATGACATTGCTAAAATACAATTTCATTATTCATGTGATTATTTATAGAAATTGGCTTTAATTTTTGGCATAAACATTGAGAAATTATCATTTATATTAAGAGTTCTGTATTTATGACTCTGAAATTAGCTGAACAAATGGCACTGAGCTAGTTTAAACTGTTACAGTGCATGCTAGCTGTCCCCAGGGAGACTTTTGAAGTGCATAGTATGTCCTTGCATACATTTCTAACAGTTTCTCTGAGTTATAACATGTTAATATAGACTGTATTAAAGGATCATTCTTTGATTGCCACAGCCTCCAAGAAGACTGAATGGGTTAATGGTTTTGTCTTTACAGAATACTTCCATCATGATGTTATTTAAACTCTTATTTTTCTTTTCTCCTTCCAGAGGAGCTTTAAAAAATTGCAGCGGTTATAAATCCTTCACCATGGCTTTTCGAGCTGAAAATGCCAAGGTATATTCACCATTTACCTCAATAGGCCTGCTCATGTCTGCTATTAAAAATGAGGTGAAATGTATGTCAATGTCACACAGTATTATTCTGACTTATCACTGCAGCTATCTTTGTAAATAACCTTTACAACATCAGAAATATAATATTTTACTATTCCTAGTGTTTAAACACTTGTTTTATTCTCAAACTTCCTTGTCCAAAGAAAAAAATTAAATGGCATTTCAAGAAATTGGTGGTAACCTCCAGTTGCAACCAAAGGTTGTGTACAGCCTACTATCTGGAAGGAAATGCAAACATATGACTCCTAGTTATTCACAGAGTAAGATTGCTCCCACATCCTGCTCTGGGTGATCTAACCATCTGCCTCCGGGACCAAATTTGGGAGAGCTGTGCAGAAAGGGGTTTCAGAAACCCCACCATACAGATGGCAGGGTTAAGACTACCCAAGTTTATCTTGCTGCACTTGGCACAGTCCTCTTAAACTATGCCAGTGGGCCTTCCATGCTTATTTGCCCTCAAACTGCCCCATGGAGTGCTACACCACTCCAGCATCACATCATAAAATAACAGTACTTTGAGATGTTGGGTAACATCCAGACATGCATGGAAGCTGCATAGGGAGTTGAGAGGACTATGACAGAGATTTCTATCCACAGACAATTAACCAAGACTCCTGTGCGTTTACTGGCACACAGGTTTGCCACCTGATCCTATGCAGCCTCCCATAGCACTAAGCAGAGCTGCTCTAGTTAAAAGGTGGAGGCAGCTACACCAGACCTTTTGCAAGTCAAACATTGAGCCACACATAAACTGCAGTGCTCCTGTTTTGTAAGGAGGAGATCATCTGCCTAGATACCACCTCTGCTGCCTGATTTGCTTCATTTCCAACATAAAGCTGTTTAGTTCCGCACATGTTTGTGACCCTCCTGGAAATCCTAAGGTAGCATCACATGCTCCCACAGGCACTGCCCCTCTGGGGCAATCCCTGCCTGTCCCAGCTGGACCTGCTTTGTTCAGGGGGCTTGACCTGGATGATCCTAAGTTGTTCCTCCAAACCTCAGTGATGCTGTTATTTGGATTATCAGCGCTGGAGTAGCAACTGAACTCACAGACACTGTGGTGGTTACTAAAGGATGTTAGGAATGTGGTGCCTCTTCTCTGGGAGTCCTCCCAGACCCAGGAGTTCTTCTTTCCCAGCCACCAAAACCCAACAAATGCACCCTGAGACCCCTGTGGTCTGTCTCATTCCTACAGTGCCGGACACCACTGTTCATTTTTGCAGATTTGGCCAAAAGGGAGCCTAAGTGTGAATCCCAGACAGACATAAACACACAGATACACACATGCACAAACATGCAGAACACACTAACACAGCTGCCAAAGTCTATTGACTTTTAGCAGCATTCAGGTACTACCACCAGAACTCACACAAAACAGAAGTAGAGAAATAGCACAGTCCTGTTCTTCCTCTCTGGCTGATCAGGATTGGAGTTTATTTTTTAAAAGACACACATTATCACTCTCCACACTTACAAACATGTTTATGTTCATGGATCCCTCAGGCACCAGTCATTCTAATATCCATAACCAGACCTTGGGCCCCATTATACTCCTGCATACTGTCTAGTCCAGCATTATGTTCACTAGCAAAGCAGATTGATACGCACACACACACACACTCAACTCACTATCACCCCAACAATCACACATCCCTCAAACACTGGTACAGGCTATGCTTGGCTTCAGGGCTCACTTATGGCCCGCTGGCTCTGATCTTAAGACACATGGGAATAGATTCACTGGGGAAAAATTAGTTAGATTAGTCACATTAGTTCTTGGCAGTTCCTGGCATTTAGACCCCACATGTATACACATACACTGGTGTCCCTACAGCTGTTGAGCACAGAGCTATAGGTCCTGTGTCCTGAGGTCCTTTCTCCGGTTGTGGGAACCTATTATAGAACTCTCTTGTATGTGTGTCTCTCTAGATGCTGACACACAGACCCTGTATCACTCACATGCAGAGTTTGGGTTTACACAGGAAAAATTGTGAAGAAAAATTATTTAATAGGAAGATAAGGTAGGCTGAGATGATCAGGTACAGGGCTCAGTCAGACGACCTAACTGACTGGCAGCCTTACACACCACCGGCCCCTTTTCTTACTCTTTTCTCTATTTTCTGAAGCTTATACCTTCTGGAGCCCCCCTGGACCACATTTTTCTGTCTTTGGCCCTTCCCACAGGCTTTCCACAATAAGTTTCACCAAGTCCACAGGGCCCCTCAAGCACCTCATAATCCTCAGTCTTGTTTCCATTTCTTATCAGTTACCAGGTTCAGGTTGACCCTTTTCAAGCCTGTGCCTGGGTAGTTTTTCAGTGGCCTGTCACCCACTGTCTGAGCAGTTCTGGTTTTTGTTACTGTCTCCATTATCACCTACCTGTCAGATTTGTGTATCTGTGTGTTCAATTTATCACCTTTTTGTTATTTTTAATTTAACTTATAATGAACAGTTCTTAACCAGGTAACTTAACGAAGCAGATGCTCTTACATTCCCCATGCTCTTACAATGATCAATCAACCTGAATGGTCTGCAAGTGAAGTCTGGGATGCATCATGTGAGATAATAAGGTTTTTTCTTTATGTGTCATTTGATTTCTAGAGTGTGAATAGCACATTTTTGCTATATTAAAGTGTTGCATTATGTGTTTTGTGGGGACTGGATGGACCCACTGTATGGCCTCTCCGGACTCTACTGTCACAATGAATGAATGGGCTCCTGTAGTCACATAACCATGAATTCAGAACTTTGATATTTGTCTGTGTTCTCTGCTCCACATCCAACTGTGGCAGCAGTTTCAGGCTGTACATACAGAAGCTGGAAAGCCCAATCCTGCCAAAATTGATCTGTCAGGAAAGGCCATAACATACACATATTCTGCCAAATATAGCCAGACCTTTGTACAGTCCTGGAGATCTTGATGTCCAGCCTCTCCTCAGCATTTGTCACCTTGCAGACACCTGTCAGATTTCAGAGCCCAACCTGTATTCCATGGCTAGAAATGTCCACTTATGCTGTGCTCAAGGCCTTCTCAGTGGTCTGCCGTGGTTTGCGGGATGAGCAAGTGGTGCTGCTTGCAGTTAATGTTGTTATAAGAATATTGTGGGTAACATGGCCAGGGCTGAAGTGGACAAAGGCTCTTACCGTCTCAGGAAAAGGCATGGAAGACATGTGGAAAGGTGGTCTTGGCAAAGGCTTCAGAGTCTTCTCTCATGATCAGACCCACTGTGAACTGACTGGCAATAAGGAGGTCCAGCCAGACCCTTATATTGAGTACAACTTCTGTCCTTCTTAGGTACGAATCAAGATTCTCACGAGGACAGTGGCTGGGGTGGGGTGCTGGAGGTGACAGATCCTCACAAGGAGCTCAGAGCACAGGTAGAACAGTAGAGACTGTTTTTTTAGTCCCCAAATCTCCCCCACTGAGGGAAGACTGTTGGTCACAGTAACTCAGGCAGTCCATCGGACGGATACTACTAACCAGGAGTGACACACTGCATTTCTAGCAGTCATTCTGGTGACCAGTCTGCATCTTCTGGAAGTCTTGCTCATATGGCATTCTACAGAACAGCAAGCAACTTACCAGATGCCATGACACACAATAAGAGTTCTGCCAATGGCCTGCAGAGGTACCAAATCTGTCTTGCAAAATGCAGCAGTGGCCAAAGCATGAGAGTTACTAGCAGCCTGCACGGTACCAAAGAGGCAACTGGCAGCCTGGTTTTACAGCAGACAGCAGATATAGACTGCCTGGTTGCAACTCTTTACAGAGGTTACTGAGGCAGTCACATAAAACATAGGCAGATAATAAATGGTGAGCACATATTTTGTGCTAGAGAGGCATCCCAATGACTAGGCACAAGACTTTTTGTGATATGGTACAAAAATACCCCTTCAAGTGCAATGCAATATGGACATAGTGTTTCTCTCTGTAGTGATTTGAGCAGTATAAATGTGAATGGATCCACATGACCAGTCCTGACAGGCAGGGAACATTCTCAGAGCTGAACACTGTCAGCAGAACAGATACAGAAATACTGTATTTAAGATGGTAATGAGCAAATAAATATCCCTCTTTTTTTTTTTTTTAAGAACCAAGCAGATCATATACTTGTTTCTTGATCTTATTGAGACACTTCACAGAACTGAAAATGTCCCATGTAGTTCAAAAATAAAGAGAACTAGATGAAATAATACCCTCATTATTTTTGTTGCTGAATTACAAAACCACAGTACTGTTATAACATGATGATTTAGCTCAGTAAAATACTCCCAGTTGTCTTATTTTCCCTTTAACTATGTTTGTTTCTCTCCATGGCTGAAGTAACTCTTCAAGGTTCTGCAAGAGTGATGCGTGGAAACTTCTGCTAGTCAGCAGTGACTGCTAGTGGGAGAAACACCAAGGACCTATTCTTCTTTATCCACACTTTATTATGTAGGACATAAACCAACATTTTGTGGTGAAAGGGAGCAGATCAAGAACATAAGAGAAAGGGAAAGACAGGGAACAGCTGAAAGAGTTGTTCACATTCTCTGCAGTTTTTTCAGTGTTAAAAAATATTAAGAAGTTACATTAATGCCTGTGATTAGGCAAGACACTTTCCAAATTAATTGTAGAGTATTGAGGTGCATGCATTTATTGGATTAGCACTTAGGCTGTGCTATGGCCATGATCTGAAAGTTATGGCTCCAAAACAGATGCATGAGGTTAATACCCCCTTGCTCTTTTTGAGGTAAAAGAGGTGGCTTCTATTGTGACAATCTCTGCCGTGGAAGCAGATCTGGATTTATTTGGAGTTGGAGCAGGAGGAATTTCAGGGGCTCTAGTCTCCTCTAGCTACTGGCGAGCACATTCCTGTGTCTACTTCCTCTCCCCCTCTTCTTTCCCCTTCTGTGCTATGTTTAGACTGGAGCTATCTGCCCTTAATTTATGAAATCTGACCCCATGGAAGTGAACATTTTTGCCATTGATTTCAATCTTTTCCACAGGCTTCCTCTTGTGCTTCTCTGATGCAAACATTTCAGGATCATACTGCTGAGCTACAGCAGGGAATACTCTTGTGTTCTCTTTGATAAAATCAGCAAGACAAACATCCCTGTATAGGCATACAGGTATATGTGTATGTGAAAAGAGAGACATGGACCTTTCTGTTCACTCATGGCCTTCAGAAGAAGTCAATTTGAGCCGCAAATGCCTCCAAATATCTCTGAGTTCTGCAGTGTTTAAAATCGAGGTGTGACTTCAAACAGAATTTAATAGTTTGAACTCTAACGTGCATAAATCTTTCAGCTAAACCTTAAGGCAAAATATCACTTTTCAGCCTATCATGACAATGGCTGGTTCTCCCATATCTTTGTTTCTCAGCGATATTGGCTTAGAAATAAAGAAGAAATCATGAAACTATCTTATCTTTTTGAACACCACGTCTGGATAGGACTGCTAAAAATGTAGCATTTGGAGAGAGCACTTTGATCTGTGACACTGTTTCAGACTTTCATGTTCATAAATTGAGTGAAAAATTATGCTCTTCCTTTCATAGGGTTCTATTCTTTTAACCTCTGACCCACTAATATGAATAATGCTAATTTAACAAAAAATCCAAATATAATTCCACTTTAGCTACTTGAAATACAATGGATTTTCTGTGGCTTTGATAATGTCACTCACAGATCTTCCTGTGAGTGCTAGTTAACAAAAGGCTAAAGTAATTTCAAAGATGAGGTAATTGGTGAGATGGCACAGCCCTTCTAAGTTAAACCATTTCAGAACATTTCTGTACCCTACTGGCAAAGAGACAGATGTGCCTTACAGTGTACATCTTGAGGTTAGCTTTTGTATACGTCGCCAAGGCTGTTTATCCTAATTTGATGCATTTGAGACCCTAGTCCATGATCAGTAAGGGCTTTGAGCAGATACTATCTGCATGCAAGTTGTCTTCTTGTCTTCAGCACTTCGCATCTGTAAAAATGAGAAACAATACTGCTATTCCTTGTGACAGTATAAAGACGTCACTTAAAGCTTATAAAGATGAATTAATCAAGTATTTGAATATCATAGTAGTAAGTGCACAAAAGAACCCATGAAGTTATTATTACTGTCAGAGAGGGATTTGGATGTGATTCAGTAACCGAAGCATGCAGACACATGCTGAATGAGTATAAAAAGACATATAGAACAGCTGGTTCCTCCCTTGAGCACCATCTATTCTGCATTGCAAGGCCCTGATCCAAAGTCAGTGATTGCCACGAATAGGCTCCAGCTAAAAACAGCCAGCTGTGGGCTAGCTCTTGGCAAAGAAGGCACCTGCTCTACAATTAGCAGCAAACAGTGTCTAAAGAATTACAGCATGTACTCACACAGGCAGGAAAGATCCTGGAATCATCAAATAATTTGGGTTGGAGGGGACCTCTGGAGGTCTGTAGCCCAGCCTCCTGCTCAAAGCAGGGCCAACTTTAGCACTAGAACAGGTCGCTCAAGACCTTATCCTCTTGAGTTTTTCAAGTCAACAACATCCTTAAAGCCACCGGGCAACCTGTTCTAGTGCCGAACTACTCTTGCTGTGAAACACACTCAGGGAATCATACCTCACTCCCTAGTTTTTGGTGCTAGCTTTTGAAGGTATGCTTTTGGAACAGCTATTTTTTTCAAGTTCATATCCAAAGTCTTATGCATATATGGGTAAGCTCTTTGAGAGTTTCATTTTGCACAAAGTTTTTATAGTGTCCATTCTTGATTGGTGAGTTTGGTAAAGAATGTAAAATCAGCCATAAAATTAAGATGTAAAGTAAGCAGGATATAGTCACGTTTTATATTCAGCAGCACTTTTCGCGTTTCAAGCCTCTGATTCTTGCTGTATTAAAAGTTCTTTGCCCTGGAGACAGAAGTGGTATGTACCCTCCAAGAAATCACTGACGCAATGGAGAAACACTTTAAAAAGACCTTTTGTTCTCCAGTGAAAACATGAAAATTTTCCTATGCTAGGACACTTACAGAGGTGAGATTGCATAGCTTTTGATTAACACATAAAGACAAAAACTTCATGAGGAAGAAAAGCAGTTCTGGGATTTAGTTTTTCTGTCATTGAGGTCTCCCTAATATCACCAGGTGGTGTAGCACCTGTAGTTACACAGCTCTGTCTGTCCAGAAGAGAGCTGTAGTCTGCCTTGAATGTACACACAAAATAACAGTGCATTTTTTCCTCTTACAGAATGTATTTTATGCATTTAACATTCTTCTCTTATTATTAAAAAAATCATTTATTGTTGCCTGTTTGATTTATAATTAATTTTAATTTCATATTCTGTTTTCCATTATAATGCTTATCCATAATCCTTGACTTGATAAAAGTTGTTAGCCATTTTCAAAAAACATACTAGATCTAAGGACTGTAACCAGCACATAGTATCAGTGTGCATAAAGTCTCATTTTCTGGGATGTTTGCTTTTTCTGGACCTTTTCATTAGCATGCAAATGGAGTTGGGCCATTTTGCAAACAATCTAATTGCTAGCATAATATGTCCTCATTATTTGGATAGTAAAGCAGTTTGCATTGGGCATTATCAAGTGTAACAGAAAACCATATAACAGCATGAGTTTTGAGAAATGGAGGACATTTTTTACCAAAGGCTCTATGTACTGTGTAACAACTCCTGTCTAGAATCACTGATGAACCTCAGTGAGCCTGAACCACACATCTTCTGGAGGCTGAACATGCACTGTTTTTGTCAATAGGAGCAACATTGGTGTCTTAGCCCGTACATCTGAAGTCTTCCTCTCCCCAGCGCTTTCATTTTTGAACAAGTTTCAGCTCTTGAACCTTGAAGACAGTATTATGCTATGCCTACATGGTTGCAGCAAAGGATTAAGATAAAAAAAGCACTGCTAAAATAGCAAATGGAAACCAAATTTATCTCCTTTTAGCTAGTAATTGGAATGCAAAACTTAAACTTTCATCCTGTTTCCAAACAGTAAATCTTATCTTTACAGAAAATGCTTCTAATTTAGCACTGTTGAACTTTGGAATACAGCCATCCACACATTAACACGTTCGCACATTATTTTGGTTGGCTTTTACTAAAGCCATATGCTGATTTTTTGGTTTTGGTTTTGTTCGTTTGGGGTTTTTTTAATTAAAAAGGCACTTCAGAAAAACTTCAGTGTTCACACCAGGTAAAACAATGTTCAAGGTTCTAAAATGTCAACAAAATACTAAAGCAGAAAGAATAGTTTTCTCCCCTCCCCTAATGTTGTAAGTAATGTTTGCAGAGTGGATTTTAATAGTCATTTTTATTTGTTTATGAAGACACTTTTCAATCACTTGTATGACAACCTCACTGACAGGAAAGAAGCAGTCCATGCTTCTTTGTCAGTTACAAGGGCTATAATCCTTGTCTAGGTAGCACAGTGACAAAGCAGCTAAAGAAATAGGGTTGTTTTTCATTTTCTGACAATACACAAAATATTTGATGTTATTGAGTAGATCACATCTGAAGTATCATAGAGTATTTATATTTTCTCACTATGATTTTCTAGCTGAAAAATATACTCTCTAACTATATATATGTTGTGCTAACTTGGCATAGATTAAACTGCAAGTACCATTGTACTTCAAACACGAAGGAATTAGTTTTCCTGTCTCTTTTCACTTTTGGCACTAAATTTGTGGATTATTGAATCAGCATTAGATGCTGAGTGTGGATTTGCCTCTTCTAGTCCTCAGGAAGTGATCAATCACTGTTGAACTGTATATATAACTGCAGGATATTGATCTACTGTCACTAGGGCCACTGTTTCTCAGCCAGAAGATGGCGCAGCCCAGATTCCATTGCCTTCCAAAAACATTTAAACCAACTTCTCCAGTCTTCCAACATCTTCCAGTTTGCCTGGGTCTTAGTTTTCTGGACAAGGCTTGAAAACTTTTTCTTGAACCAAACCAAATATTTATTTGTTAAACAGGACAGTGAAAGGAACAGATGAATGAGCCAGCCATGTGGTGAGGTTCCATTTCAAGCCCTTGCTTCCAGCAGCAGCTCCACTGCTGATAATGCTGGAGGGGTTGCAAGGAACCAGAGCCCCACTGCCAGCCCTGAGGATCATGGTGTGAGCCTTTTTCCCAAAGCCTCCAGTTAAACACTTTAATGCTTTGATAAACATTTATAATTGTAGTTATACAGAGTGTGATGGTGTCAACAGAATAATTTGTCACCTCCCCTCTCCTCTTACCAAGATTAGTTCATAGACTAGTAGTAATGGCATTCCCTATGGAGGTGGAAGATATGACCTGGTTTGACTCATTTGGTAGATAGATACAGTTCAATTTGACAGCTATAACCGGGAGCTGACTCTTCAGATCTTAACAAGAGGCTACTAGGTGGAAGCCAGCTTAATGTACATGAACAACGTTAGTTATTCTTCCTTCTGCTTTTTTCACTAATGGTCTGTGATTTGCTTTCCTTATATTTGTTGCTGCCTTTGTTACAGTTCAAACAATACATTGATATTTTCAGTTGCAAAGACGCACTGTTATGTCATCTACTCCTGCAATCCCAATAACATGTTGTACACTTACTTTACAAAACATGTAGTACTCCAAATTGTAATCACAGAATCACAGAATTGGCTAGGTTGGAAAAGACCTCAGAGATCATCAAGTCCAACCCTTGGTCCAACTTCAGCCCATTTACTAGATCATGGCACTAAGAGCCATGTCCAATCTCAGTTTAAAAACCTCCAGGGACGGTGAGTCTACCACCTCCCTGGGCAGACCATTCCAATGCCTGATCACTCTCTCCGTAAAGAACTTCTTCCTAATATCCAGCCTAAACTTCCCCTGGCAGAGTTTAAGCCCATGTCCCCTTGTCCTATTGCTAACTGCCAGGGAGAAGAGACCAGTTCCCACCTGGCTATAACTTCCCTTCAGGTAGTTATAGAGAGCGATGAGGTCACCTCTAAGCCTCCTCTTCTCCAGACTGAACAACCCCAGCTCCCTCAGCCTCTCCCCATAGGTCATGTGCTCAAGTCCCTTCACCAGTCTTGTTGCTCTTCTCTGGACCCGCTCCAGCACCTCAATATCTTTCCTGAACTGAGGGGCCCAGAACTGAACACAATACTCCAGGTGTGGCCTCACCAATGCAGAGTACAGGGGAAGGATCACTTCCCTTGTCCTGCTGACCACGCTATTTTTGATACAGGCCAGGATACCATTGGCCTTCTTGGCCACCTGGGCACACTGTTGGCTCATGTTGAGCTTCCTGTCAATCTAATCCTAGGATTTAATCTGTTTTTTGTCTCCCTCCAAACTCCTTCAGTTCTATGCTTGCAACATTTTTAATACATTTTTTCTGCCAGATAGGTAAATCACTACTTAGCTATTAAAGGTACTGTCATTGCCTTTAGCAACATCTTTTTTTCACCCTCTTTTCTTTATCATTTTTAATAAGCATTGGTTACGTGTGAAGCTTCTGGTTTATCTCTGGTGGCAAGAGGGCTCATTCCTGTCCCATAGTTTTTCCTGTTTTTCCAGGTGAAGAGGTGTCCTGGTTTTGTTAAAAACAAGTTTCTCTTTTAGCGAATTTTTGCCTGTCAGCTAAAGCCTTCATATTAGCTGCATTTTCCTGGAGAACCCGACACATGTTTTGGTTAAACCTAGCAATGGAATGCAAACTTATTGATAAGCACGGATGGACACCTCGCGAGAGGGGCAACGAGAAACTGGTGATCGAGAGACTGACCAACGGTGTATAACATTCCATTCACGTGAATACTTCATATAAAAAGTGGGAGATCACGAGGATCTCGTGCCTTTGCCCTTCTTCCCTTTTTTCCTCATGGCTGACATTAGGAGAGGACCTTGCTGGTTGTCCCTGTGAACTGAGGCCTAGTGACAGACTGAATCCAGCTCCGGTTGGCTACAGAGTCTAATCCAGGACTTTGGGTGCTGGCTCTGCAGTTGCTGAGACTTACAAGATTGGTTTTGTATATTTTGTATTATTTTCTCTATTCTTATTAGTAGCATTAGTAAAACATCTTTAACTTTTCCAACTCTCTTCTCTCTGTCCTTCTTTCCCTCCCGATTGCCTGTCCTGAGTTGGAAGGGGGGAGAGGGAGGGGCAAAAGGGGGAAGTGGGGGGGAGAGGAGGTTAACAGTACATCTGCCAGGGTTTGATTGTCACCCCGCAATCTTAACCCTCGACAAGAGGTTAGCGGTTGAGGTTAGCAATGCAACAGAAGCAAAGAGACTTAGAGTCCTCTAATGAACTGCACAAATTTGTACAAGCTTCAGCACTTAATCTAACAGTCTCATGAGCCTGATGCAGATTGATGTGAAGTGAGGAAGAATATGTCCTCTCTGTTCCATACAAATCAGTTCTGGCTCTCCTGAACATTAATCAGACAATAATTATTATAAGTGGAGATTTATGTCTATAGCAAACCATGGCAGCACAGAACTTTGGGGAGTGACAGATGTACTGTCAAGAGTAGATGCATAAACACTGATACAACTATGGTAAAGACTTTTGTAGTATCAGAGTGAGAAGTACTTCAGTCTTCCCTTCCCTTCCCTTCCCTTCCCTTCCCTTCCCTTCCCTTCCCTTCCCTTCCCTTCCCTTCCCTTCCCTTCCCTTCCCTTCCCTTCCCTTCCCTTCCCTTCCCTTCCCTTCCCTTCCCTTCCTCTCCTCTCCTCTCCTCTCCCCTCTCCTCCCCTCTCCTCCCCTCTCCTCTCTTCTCTTTTTTGCAGAGGCTTCTGTATCCCCTTTCCTCCCTGGTGCCAGTGATGGAGATGCTTGTAGCCTCCTGATCTTGTCCCAAGCTGTGGGTGGTTTGGTATGGGAGTCAGTTTCTAGAAAGCAGCAGCAGCTGGAACCCGTGAAAGGCTTCAGGCTGCTACTTCTTGCCTCCAGTGGACACCCTTGTATTGTCATCCCTGCAACTTCACATTCACAGTATTCAGTTCAGCCTTAGCTCAAATCAGGGAGCGTTTCTGCAAATACCTCTCTGACCCTCTTCCTTTTCCCTCCCAAAGTTTCTTATAGAAATACTGACTGATTGCAGTGGTTTTATATGACGCAAGAAATGCATTGCTATAGAGCCTTCAGCAATTTGATTTATAGCACTGTAAACACTCTGGTAACTGCCTGTAATAAGTTACTGGTCCAGACTACAATATCTTGCACTTATAATGTTGGGGGAAACTCTTTTTGCTTGGAAAGCTTTTTTGCATCTTGCCCACTCTTCTTGGTACACTTTGATACATGTTTAAAAGAGTGCCTTGTCACACTGGGAAAACCGCTTGATGGGAAAGTCCCTCATGATGTACCTAGTGTTCATGCCCTGAGACAGTAGATTTATTAACATTTTAGATACATTTCAGCCTTTTTCTAGCACACATCTTCTCATCAAAAAGGTCAGTGAATGTTCCTAGTAAACTTTTGGACTAAATTATGGTGTAAAATAGTAAGATACACAGTTATAAAGAATTTGTTTATCAGTTTTAAGTATGTGATCACATCACGTCAATTAGTTTCCCCTTCCTGATTTGTGACAAAGAGTGGACACTCTACGCTTTTTGATCTTTCTGCTTCTGCTTGGATTTATTATTCATCTTGGATCCCGTTTTTTGGAAATCATGTTGCCATAGGGAAGAATCTTAAAGTATTCTGTCAATGTACCTAATAATATTATGTTGTTTTAACCTTTCTGGGTTTACTCCTCTCTTTATTCTTCTTCACATCCTGTCTTAGTTTTTGCATTGTGCTAAGAATTTTTATTTGCTACATATAGCAATCCACAGCTCTTTCTATCTGTTACAGCTAAACCAGAGTCCAGCAATACATTTGGTGGTCAACATTCCTCTGGAATTTGTATTTATGAATGATGAATCCCACCCGATGACATGTTTCCTGCTTACCTGACCTGTTATCTCTGCATCTCTGAAATGTTTCCATCTGCCTTAGTCTAAATAACATCCTATCACCTGCAAAAATTTCCCTCTTATTTATTGGCCTCTGAGGCTTGCTAACACATTTCAGAGTGACCCAGAAATTGGTTATGTTTTCCCCTGTAAGAAGATTAGAATTTTCAGGGAAGCCTTGGATCCCAAGTTGTAACAAAAGATCACATGGAAGAAACGGGTATCAGTCTTGATCTGGAAGATGTGAAAGAATTTGAAATTGAATTGTCCAATTCATCAGGCAGAGGCACCAGATAACTAAAAATTATTTCTGCTAGAGAAACTGGGAAACAAACAGATTTTTTTTTTCCTGTTTGGACAGTGGTTACTGTTCAGGCTGCCCAGACAGGTAGCTTTGGGCTCTGTTCAGCTCCACAAAGAGCACAGTGACAATCTGCAAGCAATTAATGAGCTGAATGAGCACTGGAGGAACAGGTGATCTTGATGAAATGAAGAAACAGACTGAAAAAATAAATTGCATCTAGATCCGATTAAACAGCTGCACATATACATAGTAAAGACCAGAAGGAAAGGATCCGAAGGTTATTGCACCAAAAAGCCAGTCAGTTCCTTTTGTGGAAGAGGCCTATATACAAATAGGAGTACAATATGCAAGAACTGCCAGTAGTCTTCCTGCTCTACTTGGTAAGCTTTAGCCAGAACACTGTTCATGTTTCAGTGCTGTTTTATTTTCCAGGAAGGTCTTCATAAAGTTGAGAAAGAGAGAGATCAATTAGAATGAAGTCTAGAACTGGCTTTGTTTAGCCTGATGAATTAAAAACAGAGGAAACAGGACAACAGTTTGCAAATACATAAAATGCTGTTGGGAAACAGAGGAAATAACATCTCCCATAGCCATGTGACTGGTTGTACAAAATGAATGTCCAACGTTGCAACAAGTGAGAAGCAAGTTGTATGTCAGGAAAAAAAGAATCCCTTCTAACACTGAGCATGAGGCAGGATTGCTGCAGATGCTGTGAAGACACAGGAGCTCTATAAAACAAATGTCTGTTGTAAACTTCTTCGGGCATGACACAGTTGAGATTCATCTTGCTTTATTCTATCTGTCAAAAAACATTCACCATTCAGTTTATCATGTGTGAAGTCTTCACAGTCAGTGGAGACAGACAATGCCAGAGGCAATTTATTTTATCTTAAATGAGGTATCTAGACTAGGTAGAGTGAGGGGGGGTGTACTTGGTTAACACAAAAAAGAGTCTGGAAGCACCATACAGTTTTGGCCAGGTGACTGGCTTTTATGGTATTTTTTAATGGTTGTAAGATGAAGAAAATGTATGTTACTCTTTAAAAGCATTGTATCCTACTTGTCCAAGATATCTACATTTTTAGAGATGTGTCACTGACATATGGAAATATTGCTAAATTTTCTCATGAGTGAATGGAAAAAATACATGAGACTATGGTTTGAATCAGTTCATTTAAATCATGATTCATTTGCTTATTGAAATAACTGAGGAACCCCTGATTTTTCTGAATCTTTAGCATCCAACTTTCTCTGAAAAACACAGTTGTAGCAGCAATATTTAATTACATGCTATTTGCTCCTGTTTTGGAAACCTGAACTTGTGTAGGCACAGACAAAAGCTCCAGTGGAACCGTTGTGACTGCCTACAGAACACAGAAAACAGTTTAAGAGAACAACTTACAAGCACTCCATGAAAAGATACTAAATCATCATTGTGCACTTACAAAGCCTATCTGCTTTCAAAAATGCAAACAAAGGCCAATGTCCTCAAATTTTTTATTATCCATGTGTTATTTGACTGCCTTTAGTAATTAGTGCAGAAACAAAAACACAGTAAGAGAGATACAGTATTAAGCAACACTAATCCTGAGGAAAGAACAGAAATCCAGAAACAACTTTCTCCCTGTGAGTTGACTTTGTAATGTTGGTGCAAATATAATGACAGCATCTTAACTGATACTCGCATTGAGGAACTTCCAGTTCAGATAGATTAAATCAGGAAGCGTTAAATGTATATGACAACTGTATATGAAATTTCTTACCTTGGAGAAATGCAAACACTTCGGAAAGAAAAGTCTATATATGTGGCTGTGTGATCCTTCCACCGGCATCATGTTAATTATTATTGATGGATTCACTGGCAGTAAATCTGGACCTCAGACATAAGGAGAAAACACAATAGAGCACAAGTGCCTTCCCTCTTCCTTTTTTATCCCCAAGCCAGGCTGCTCAAACAGGGTTGTAATCCAACTGCTCCCATGCACGTTAATGAGTGCTGAATCCATCCAACAGTTACTTTTTATCTCATTTCAGGTTAATAATATAGAAAAAATTTCCCTTTTACCAGTAGTAAGTTCACATGTGGCTGATGTGGGAGCAGAGGGAATATGTACTAACTTCTGAACTGTCAATGCACAGGAGCTATAAGCTGTAAATTCTCTTTCACATCATCCAGCTACAAGCAAATCTTTGAAACCATTGAAGTTTTGATTAAAGTATTGATCTAAATCAGTAGAAATAGAAGATGAATTAAGTCTACCTGAAAATAATTACTTTAGAATTAACTTGACATTCACACAGCCAAATGGGAAAGAGATACTTTCTTCAGTATAGAAGCGAAACAGAAAATTAGATTTCACCCAGGCAGAAAAACTTACAGATTCTAATCCAGGAAAACATATGGTTCCAAAATTGGCCATGGGTATAGTAACTGATCTTGGATAATTGCAGCGTAATTGGCTGTCATCCCCTGAGACTTTGTTCTAAAGTTACAAGTGAAATCGTACTAGAGCAGTGACTTGGAAAAATGTCATTAGGGTTCATATTTTTGTTGATAAGGTTTGTATAAGTTTACAGCTAAAGTAGGATAGGATATATACTTTCTGTAGTGGTTTAAAAAATATCTGGGATGGTAAACCTCTGACAAATTGTAAGGGACACGTTCCTTGGAAATCACTGTGGAAATTTTGTCTACTGACACATAAAACCAACTGTAAATCAATATGAAGTACATTTTTTTTTTTAATTTGGGAAAGAATCGAATCATAAACATTAACATCAGAAAGTGACCTACACACGACATCATTGATATAAGAATAGGTGGAAGATAGCTTGTAGTCAGAGACACGTGATAAGTGTTGGTCTTTGTAATGTACAACACATTATCCAAAGGATGAGATGGATGAACTGCAATTGCATCTACCTGCACTTGAAAGATGGTTTTGTTTTGCTTTTAGTAATACGTTCTACAGGAAAAGAGCAACAAACTAAGAAGTCAAGTTTGATTACAATCCATGTCTATGATGTTTCACACAGTTTAATAAAGGGGAACTGCAAGATACCACAAAACCATGGAAACTTAAATTATGGAAAAATAATGATACTTAAACCATTCTTTATAAAATGAAATAATGTATAGTATTAATCAATATCCTGTGAACATTAGGGTTGAGTTTCTTCTGCTAAAACTTTGGACAGGTTTACAGAATTATATAATCTGTATTAGATACCAACATTCAAAAATCTAACTGTGATTCTTTCTTTCTCTACCTAGCAATAAAAGGAATCTAGACAACTAACAGTACATTAGACATCTACAGTGCAACGTCTACAACTGCATTTTTGCAATGTACGTCACAATGTTGCACAAATCTACATGCAATCACATAAATGTCAATCTAAGAAAGTTTCTTTGAATTTGGTAATTTTAGAATAGCTTGAATTCCGTTAATGTTAGCAGAATGTCTGTGGAAACCAGCGTGAAAGAAGGCCTCTTCCGCCTCAAAAGTTTGTATGTGTCAACAGAAACCAGAATATCTTTATCTTTGATTCTTAGCACAGCATACAATCTGTAAGGGTGCGGGAAGGAATGGTGGTAGAACACTGCAGGAAGCACAGCACGTGGACATTGCCTTCTACACAAGGGAAAGGCAAAGCATAGGACTCAGGGGGCTGCCAAAAGCAATAGCCTCAAAGATGCAATATTACCTTCCACATATGCGGTCTGAACTAGTGTTACCTTTGCAGATTTTATTTTGTGTTGTATTGAGCAGCATAAGACAGTACTGATTATCAGAATCTTGGAGATACATCAACTGTTTTAGAAACATAATCTTCATTTCAGAAGTGAATAAAAGAAGAAAAAGTGAGGGTTCTCTGCAATCATGTGTGGTAAATCTTACTTCTTCAGCGTCAGGACATCGTCACGGTAACATCATGAACACCAAGCTGAACAAGAACACTGCTTATGAGAAATAGAATTATTATGTCTCGTACAGATATTTTGGTGTTCCAGACCCTGAGTAAGCTGTTGCACTGTATGAAAGAGTCCTTCTAACCATGCATTCTCTAGTCAGCTAACAGACTTAATTTTAACTATTAAGTAATAGTAAGTAGTTAATTAGCATTAACAATTCTTCATTCTGAAGTCTTTCCTCTGAACAATGTCTTACATCAACTACAGTTTCCTCATTTAAACTCAGTCTGTGTAGAGAAAGGTCAAACAGGTCTGCGTGGACCAGATGTCACAATCCACTGGATCAAGTCATCGTCACTGTTTCACCCTCTGTCTGCAGGTAGCCCAAGTGTGTCATGGTGTCAGCATTCTAAGATAGTTGTATAATTTACATTCTCGGAAAGTATTAGTATTGATTCCAGGTGTTCATATAAAACCACAGAGGCTGCTGTCTCTTATGTGCTCATTTTGATACATGTGCTAGCCAATTTTTAGGTGGTGCTTTGCGTGAATAAGAATATTTGTACAAAACATGTAACACCACCAAAAACTGTAGCTTGTTCTCCACTTTGACTCTTGACTTATAGTTAGCATTTTTTCTGTATATCATGGTGTGTTATTTCCGTGCCTTGCAGATCTGCAGGTGAAATCCAGCTGTGGATGGCTGTCAAATCACAGAATTTCTTGCATATTGCCTCAAGCTCAGTAAAGCTGTTAGAGTTTTAGAGGGTCACAGCAATGCCTGCTAAGTGACAGTTCTACAATCTGTTTTTTTACATTCACTCAAAAAACAAAACAACAACAAAAAAAAACCTAAACCAACCAAACAAACAAATACACACACATACATCAAAACCAAAACAAAACAAAAACAAAACAAACAGAAAACAAAACGAAAACACAAACAACAAACAAACACCACACACAACTATTGCAAACGCAGTAGTCAGTATTCCTTGGTAATAATTTGGGTAACAAGGAATCTCAGGATATAGGTGAAACAGGACCTTGATCTTACAGTAGGTAAATTCCCAATCCATACCAGGATCCCTTTGTCTGAGTGATGGTTAGTCTTATAAAAACATATCTCCCGAATAATTAGGAGTATTGCTTATGTATGTTTGTTACTGCATTTTTTGTGACTGCTATCCAAGCTGTATTGCTACAAAACAATCCTGTAAAGCAGTCCAGGCTTCTTCTAAACGTACCATATCAAAACTAATCAATCAAAGTATCTACAGAAATGTTATGGTTTTTGTTGATTATTCCAGTGCTAGATGGATTATGTTGGCCATGATTTTAATTCTGCTGTCATCTGGTTGTATTCCTTCTGAAGACACAAAGGATTTCACATGATTAACTTAGATTTCTGCAGGCTTGATAATGTCTTTATTAAACTTCATATAGTCTGTTTGGATCCCTGTCATCACTTGCATTTCTGATTGTGTTCTGCCTGAGTTAATGCTGCTTTTATCACACCATCAGCTCTCTAATACACAGTACCTCCAAAAGTTTTATTGCTCTTTTGCTGAATTTTTCCATCAAATGTCCCTAATGGAAAACACAGACAAAAAAAGTTTACAGCACCTGGATGCCTACTTGAGATAATTCCTTGTCTAAACCAAATTGCATATGTATGAATTTCTTACCCACAATAATATTTTTAACTGTCTATTTGGCTCCAAATGTATGTTGATCCAGAAACAGAACAATTCTAACTTAGTATAGCTTTCATAAAAAACTGGTAGGATCCAAACAAATGCTAAAAAGTGTAATCTCTTTAAGCATATCAATCTCTAAAAATATAAGATTAATAAGAAACTCTAACATCTGACAAAAGCCAAACAGCAACCCTAATCCTTAACCCTAGCCCTAATCCTAAAATTAAACCAAGCCCTAAACATAACTCTAACCCAAACTCTATATCTAACCTAAATTTTAAACCTAACCTTTATCCTACTGATCAATATAAGCCTAACCACACCCTAAATAAAACACAATGTGTAAACTTAAAACATAATAACAGCCTTAGTCTAATTCTAAACCCTAGCCTTAAAATCGATCCCTAACCCTTACCCAGTTATAACGCTAAAACCAAACCCAAATCCTACCCCAAGCCCCATCACTGGATTCTAGCCCAATGACTAAATTGGAACAGTAATGGTAAACTGTAACTCCAACCATAAATGTCCCTAATTCAAACCCTGTCCTTCAGCTCTACATTTGAAGCCAAATGATAACACAAATTATTGGCTACAAGCATAGGCAAAACTCCTAAATCTGAAATCTAACCTGAAATCTAGCTTTACTCTCCCTAAACACAGAATTATTATTGCAAGCCCTGATACTAAACCTGGTAATAATTCTTCTACCCTGTTACCCTCACCCTAACACAAGTCGAATCCTCAACTTAACATTAAACACAAATACAAAATCAAACCTAAACTCTTATACTGAACCCTAACCCTAATGCTATCACTAAGTTTAGACTTAGGGCTTTGGCATTGCAGCATGCATTAGGTGATGGGGGTTAGAGGTTAGGGGGTTGTTTTGGGTGAGGAATTAGAGATTTAGACTTTTAGTTATGGGTTGTGTTTTGTTTAGTATAGGGTTTGTAATGGTGTTGGTGGTTAGAGTTTGTGACAAAGTTTGGGGCTTGTGCTAGGGGCTAGGGGCTGATGTTAAGATTGACATTATGGAGTGATTTCCCATGGCATGGGAGACACCACAGAAGAAGAAATTTTAAATTGAAATATCAGTAGAATATTCAAAGAAAAATTTCAGTAGTATCAAATCACTAACACAAGATAATTTTCACCCAGATATTCCTAAGAAACTGTAAGACAAAGTAGCTGAACTAGTAGCTCAGGTTTGTTATATCTCACATAAAACCACGAGAAAACAAGAACAGAGTGCTAATTTTAAATTATATTAGTAGGATCCAGTAGCTACAGACCAATACATCTGATGCTTACACAAACAAATCAGTGGCAACCATGATAAAAAATAGAAATAAAGAAGTCATATATAGATGTTAGGCACTGAGAAAGTCAAGAAAATTTTTATGAAGTTACATTATGTATCACATATCTCTAAAAAGCTGTATCAAATGTTAAAGAGGATAGTCATCTTATTCATAAAGTCTATTTAGACTCTCCAAAGGCATTTAACAAGGTGGATCTTCAAATGCTCTTCAAGAAATTATTCTATGACAGGATAAAATGCAAGGCCTTCACATGAATGAATAATAATGATTAAAAGGCTGGAATTAATGGTCATTTTGCTGCATATATGGATGTTGTGAGTACAATCTGCTCACCATATTTATAAAAGATGTGGGAAGTCTTGATAGATACTGAGATAACAGAGTTTGATACCTCAAAGAATTTGGGATATTAAAGACAATGACTGAATGTGCAAGAAGGCCTTATGAGCCTGATACAGAAAAGTGAAGGAGCAGAATGACAGTAGTAAAACTATGTAAAATGACATAGAGAAAAAAACCTCTAGCATTATATGCACAGTTATTGGCTCTGCGTATGTGCTGAGTGGTAATTGATCATTACTTCTTAGGAAAAGGTCTTCAAAACTCTTCAAAAAAGAAAATACACTATCAGACAACTCGGAGGTTAAAAATAAGGCAGAAAATCTGAGTGTATCATTGTACACAGAAAATATGTACCCATTCTTGGAGTACTCTATATAGTTCCAGTACCTTCTTCTGAAAAAGGATGGAGTAGAATTACAAAGCAGAAAAGAGTGGAAAAGGTAGTCAAACAACTAAAATAGCTTCAGTACAAATTCAAATTAAATAGACTAGTACTCTTCGGTTTGGTAAAGAGAGCAGGGTTATGAACACCTGTTGAGTGTCTCTTCCAATAAAATAATGAAGTGATACCAAACACAACTAAATTCAAAAGTAATGTGAAGAAATATAACACATAGTTAAAACTCTGGAAACACTTTTCTGTTGAATGTTGTGGTAAAGTTGAGAGTAGTTCAATAAATGGCTGGATGACTTTTTGAAGAAAAGTTGATTGTATTATGAAATACAAACACATCTCTAACCCAGGAATCATAATTTACCAGAGACTGAGAGAATTCCTGCAGTATAACAAAACATATTCACCTATGATTTATGGTCACTGTCCACAGTTGTAGATGAGATGCTAGCCTAATTATAGACTTTGATTTAATCTGGAGAGACATTTCTAAAACTTAGGTTGATAGAATGGATAAGGAAACAGAGCAGAGTGCTTGGATGAAAAGGAAATATAGAAGTGAAAGAAAGCAATAGATGAATGAAAAATAGGTCAAATCAGGGAACAGAGAAGAGTGAGGATGAAAAAGGAACAAGAGAGCAGTGATGGAGAAGAAAAAAGGGAATAAAATATCACAAACAATACAAACATCCTTCAACACTCTTGAGCTCAGACTGAAACAAATGTAGAGAAGCACTGCAGGGGTAAATAGAACAGAGGCATGTATTATCAAAAAAGACAAAAAAAATTGCTGTTCCACCAATCTAACTGAAAATTGAGTAGACATATGACTGTTCTACATATTTATGTTCACATTCATCATGAGCATAAGCTGTAGGACAATGCCGTCACAAGAATGAATAGGTATAACGTAGCCATGAATAGATCAGGGATTGAAATTCAGTCAGCAGAGCAGTGAGGCTCTGAAACAGCTTTTGAGTAGGAATAGTTGGGGCTATTTTCAGGATTATTATAAAACACCGTGACATGTCAAAAAAGGAGAACATAAAAAATGAACCCAGTGGTCCATTACAATTCTGTGTCCCATGTTTTAAATACCAGAAAAAAAAAAAAAAAAAGGAAAATATTTCAGACTTCTCTTGGTTTGGGTTTTTTTTGGTTGCTTGGTTTTTGATTGTGGTTTTGTTGTTTGTCTTTTTGTGGTTTTGTTTGTTTGGCTGGTTTGTTTTGTGGATTTTGTGTGTCTGTAGGTTTTTTTTTCTGAGATGAGTTTATGCATCTCTGTACAATGTAGCAGGAACAAATATGTTCATAGAGCATAAAGCCTACATGGACCATTAAGTTACCTAGTTTGATGTCCTGTAATCACAGGCAATTACATTTCCCTCAGCTAACTCCCTCTTGAATGTAATATACTGTCTTCGTCAAAAACACATCTTCCAGGTAAGCATCTGAGTTCAGCCAAAAGAATTCAAAAGACTGGAAGTCCACCACTGCCTTCAGAACCTTGTCTTTTTGGATAACCATTTGCATAGTTAAACATCAATGCAATATTTCTCATTTGAATTTCCATGGCTCTAGGTTTTTACTATGCTATTCTCCATGAGGTTAAAAATCATCTCAGAAACAGATATTTTCTGTCTGTGAAAGTGCTTATACAATACGACCCAGTTACCTCAAATCTTCTTGAAAAGATAAATAAGGCTTAGCTAAGCCCTTTGTTATAAGTCATTTCCTCTTGCTCAAAAATACTGCTTGTATATGTCTTCTAAATGTTGCTATTTTTTCGACAGTCTTCTTGAAATATGGATACCAGATTCATTTGCAGAATTTCAGGACCAGCCTTCTGTGCCGAAGTTTGTATTTTGAATTCATAGGTCTTTTAAATACATATATTGAGAAATTATATATTATTAACCTGCAAAATATGGCAAAAAATATATATATCAAGGTATCCTTGCCACATGTATTTGTTTTCCTGGCTCAATAAGTGACAGTTTCTGAAGAAACGACTCCAAAGATGGGGGGAGTTACTGTGAATCAGTACCATAAATGAAGTACTTATGGAAATTTCTACATTCAGGAGGCAAAAAAACCCTATTGGTAAAGAGAGATTAAATACAAGACACAGATATTGGCAATGAAACAAAGTCTGGAAGGCAGATCTGACAAACCTGTATCAGTGTCAGAAACCCAATTCTAACCAATTTGCTTTAGCTATTCCACACTTGGAGGATTTGAAGTTGAATACCAAATTTAATTATTTGAATGTCTTTTGACACTACATGGCATTTTGGTTTTCCAGAGGGACACAGCAACATACTTAAATCACAAAACAAGTACAAGTAATCAGAGTACAGCAATTCCAAACCATAGCTGAATCACAGCACTAACATAATTGTTTATCATATACTCACCATCACAACAGTAGGTATCCTTGGCGGGTGGGAAGGGGTATGTGGGCTGAATCCAGATCAAGTCTGTCACTCTCTTAAAAGTTGGTTTTGTTTGTTGTTCAGTTTTTATACTCTGTTGGTCACACACTATGGTGAGTACTCTATTATAAGTGATGCAACTGTTTCCACACATTTGATTAATTGAGGAACAAACAGTTATACACCTGTTTTTTCCATTCAGCTGATACGGTTGATTGATTCACCCAACTAACACAGGTAATTGATCCACTCCACTAATACAAGTGGCTGATCTACTCAACCGATATAGCCATTTATCCAGAAGAAAGGCAACTCTTAGTGCTCCCTGCACTCAGTTCAGCTTTCTTTGGGACAGCCACGACCAATCCATACATCCCTCCATGAGTTTCATGAGCATGTCAACCTTCCCATCTCCTCTGAGCTTCTGTCATCGTAGTGGTTCATTGATCAATCACACTTAGATCAGGGCCTGGACAAATGACAAGTTTAGGAACACGTGCATTGCCTATTGTCTAATACTGTTTTCTGCTACATAAACTGCACCTGCATTGCAAAAACTAGTATTCACTAACTAACAAAGTTATTGCTTAAAAAACAGGTGAATTGCATGAGCAGAACAAAACTCAGGCCTGAGGAGGTGGCAGGTGGATTGGAGTCAAAATACTCGTCTTGTGGGACAAGAGCATGAATTCAATAAAGAAAGGTAAAAGTCTGGGAACTGTGATAGAAAGTTTTGCTCCTTTAATCCTTTCCAGAGATGTTGCTTTCCAAGCTACCACCTTCCATTTTTTCAAGCAGTCCTACTTATCATGTTCTTTAACTGAAAATATATATGGAGAGAATAGTCCAAATTACACCTATCTGTAAAGCTTCTTCCCAATACACCCCCTGCACTAAAGATAGATATTGCATTCCAGTATATCTGCTCTGGCATGGCAGGAACCACCAAGGAGCCCTCAGTGTCACACAACTCAGCCTAGATGTACTTCTGTAGGCTGTAAGGAGATCTGATGCCCTTGAAACTGCACTAACTTGTGCCAGACTGCCATACCACAATGCATTGGAGCAAAAGGACATTTGTCTTTGGCTGGTAAGAGACAATCTGAGCCTTTATGTATAACTTACTAGGTGTTAGCAAATAATATAATAATAGCAGAGATCCATACTAAAAGGAAAGAGGAAAACGGATAGATTACTGGAGGTGGTCCTCTTTTGAAAGTTATGAGCAAAGCAATGAGAAGCTGAAGAAAGATCTAGGATAACAGGAAAAAAACATACCTCCCCCCAGAATGCATCTTTGTAGATTATGGAACTGCTGAGAAAGGAACAGGTTGTAAGAGTGATAAAAAATTCCTTGCCAAGAGAAGAGGGACAGGAGATACCGGCAGATCTCTTCTGTTTCTCATATTTTTCTTTCCATGGTTCTGTCCAATACATTCATGTCGCATGTGACTGTGTTATATATAAATTGGAATGCAATGAAATAAAACCAGGTGTCTAAAATTTCATGAAGTATATTAGACTTATATTAAGAACATTTTTGCAGAAATTCTCATGCCAATTCAATTGAATGTATTACAGTGTTATTACCAAAACATACGATTCTATTTAAAAGTGTGTGTTTTTTCTACATCTTGCTGTATTTTCAGAAGAGTTGCATATTGCATTCATTGTTCAAATAAAATAGTAAAATCAAATAAGGAGTAAATTCTGCCTAATGGGTAAAAACTTGTCTGTGTAAGAATATCACACACTAAATTAGCATCAGAAACTCAGCCCAAAGATGTCTAAATTGTGTTTTTCTCTGAATACGTGATTATGGAAATACATGCAATCCATACACCAGATGTTCAACTTAAAAAAAAAAAAAAAAAAGAAAAAAAAAGGCGATTTCTTGAGGTTGATTCTATTTCTGCTTTAGTAAAGAGGTGCTTTTGCTTTACTTGAATTGGGATAGATAGCTAGACAGATTAAATATAGCTAACTAAATTATATAACTCAGTTAAAAAAACCCTAGGCGTATTTATCACTTAAAAGCAAGATAAGCAGAGGACAATATAGTCCATTTCTAGATTGGCTTCTTTGGACGTTATAGCAATTTTAACATTTTACAAAGAAATATGCATGTCATTTACTCACAGAATATAAAATCTGTTGAACGGGAACTTGACTAAAATTATTACATCAGACTCAAAAATATATTTTTGGTCTTCTGTGTAACAGACTGCACAGAGGAAATGCAGTTTAGTCATTTATTTGGTGCATTTAACAAGCTGGTAGAAATCTGCTGTTACAGAATGCAGTGGGTTCTTGAAAGCACAGCAATATTGAAAAGTGCTGGATGTGTGGACTAACCTCAGTTCTCCTGTAGGACTGAGCTCGAACTCAGGAAAAAAAAACATCTACTGACAGGAAAGTACTAGAGCGTTTGTAGCAACCAACATACTAGGCTTCTCACTCATAAATCATCCACTAAACATGGAAATGTAAACAATCCAAAATGATAAATTTTGAAAAACCTGGAGTAATTCTAATGACAGAGAGAGTCTGGAAACACTGTTGTCTTGTAGAGTAGCTAGGTAAGAAGATTGTGAGGGAGATTTACATGGGAAAAAAAGTATTTTTTGTCTTTAAACAGTGTTATGACCCTTTTCTCACTCTTTTTCCACCTTTAATCATTTTTGTAAGCAGCTTGATCTATTTTCAGTGTGCCAGTTCAGAAAATGAAGCCATGTTTGCTGGACTGCAGTAAGCAGCTGGCTGCACCAGCAGCTGTATTTATTTCCAGTTCCCTGAACTGAGCCGGCTCAATGCAGAGCTATGCAGGCCCCAGCAGCAGCTGCATGGGCAGAAAAAGGAGAAGGAAAGGGAAGGGAAAAGGAGAGGGAAAGGGGAAGGGAAGGGAAGGGAAGGGAAGGGAAGGGAAGGGAAGGGAAGGGAAGGGAAGGGAAGGGAAGGGAAGGGAAGGGAAGGGAAGGGAAGGGAAGGGAAGGGAAGGGAAGGGAAGGGAAGGGAAGGAAAGGAAAGGAAAGGAAAGGAAAGGAAAGGAAAGGAAAGGAAAGGAAAGGAAAGGAAAGGAAAGGAAAGGAAAGGAAAGGAAAGGAAAGGAAAGGAAAGGAAAGGAAAGGAAAGGAAAGGAAAGGAAAGGAAAGGAAAGGAAAGGAAAGGAAAGGAAAGGAGAAAGGAGAAAGGAGAAAGGAGAAAGGAGAAAGAAGGAGGAGGAAGGTGGTGTCATTCCCTGCCCTGTAGCTTGTGCCATCATCTAGCATATATGGACACACACATAAACAGCTGTCTCCCTGCCTCTGCACCAAGCACACAAGGCCCTGCTCTGATATGGCACAGATGCATTGCCTGGACTCAGACTTCTCAGAAAGAGCTGTCTACAGACAGGTGAGAAAGTAAATGTCGCAGACAGAAATAGGATTGTTGAGACAGAATGAGCAGTAGCTGAAAGTTTCAAGGTCAAAATCACCAGCATAGAAAGATGTAAGTTCCAAAGGAGCAAAACAAAACATCAGGATGGTCAGTCTAGTAGGGACCTCACTGGGAATCATCAGATCATCAAGTGGAGTTTTCAGGGTCTTCAGTTTTGACTGGAGCTGGTGTAAGGCAGCAACTCAGCAGCAACTACTTTGCAGCAAAGAAACCCTTCCCCTCTTTTCTGGTCAGCAAAGACTCCTCAGACATCTCATCAGGTTGGTGACCATGCTCATGTTTAACCTAATAGCTCACCACACATTGGCTATCTTTGATGTGTGTGTTAGCCAGTAAATAATTCAAACTTTTGTCCTGCTTGCAGGGTGTCTTTGCACTGGGCTAAGGATCCTGAAAAAATCATCTCAAACCCATAACAACGGGTGAGAAAAAACATATTTTTGGCAGCAGTGGAGACTGCACCATACCAAGTGGTTGCATAGTTATGGCTCAGTCTGTGACATTGCCTAATCAAATGTCTCTTTACTGGAAAACATAAGGAATTAATGAATAACATGAATACCAGCATGGAGATGAGGCTCTGCATTTCACCCAGAGTTCCAAGTAAAGGAATTATGTAAGGTAATGACATAACTATATTTCTTGTTTCATCATTAGACAGCATATTTCCTAGGATCAGATCTCAGTATTCTCCACCTTCTATTAATGTCTTAGTGCTTTGGCCTGCCAAATTCTAACTGTTGAAGATGAACAGCATTAAATGCACATATATTTTTAATAAAATGCTGCCAAAATATTTATTGCTGAGAAGCTTAATAAAAAATACAGGGATCATGATGAATGGTAATTTATATAGCTCTGTCAAATAAGTAACGCACAATTTGCTGCTTGCTGGTATGAACCATTTTCTTCTGTTGATTACATTTACATTTGTTCACAGTGTGGAAGCTATATGTTAACATAGCAAGTTTTTTTGCTGTTATTTACCAGAATGTCAGCCTTGATGACTCTTCTCTGGGAAACTTGATATTAATTAGAGATATTCAAGTATCTTCACTGATTCTTGTCTCTCCTTGTGTTTTCACAGAAGACATTCTGCCCTTTGAGTCTGTAATTTTGTATAGAATAAGCAGAGCTAACCACATTTGAGGTAGCGATGGCTGCCGAAGGAAAGAAATCTGACACAGTTCTAGGACATTTCAACAGTCTTTTGCAGGTCTCCTTATCTCCATCCTAGGCATGGATCAACAGGTAGCTGTAGTGCAGATGAGGAAGTGGGAGTGGATGGACTATGAGCAGTAGCAAGACTGAGAAACTCTTTGCTCACAGAAGGTTCTGGGATAATTTGGCACCTAAATGCCTTCTTTCCTTCTGCTTCTTTTTTCTTCTTCTCCAGCAGCCTACTTATTATGATGCTATTAAGCATATACATCTACAGTTCATATTTGTTCAAAACTCTCCTTTTGGAATCTGAGATACATTGCTAACTGTTGCACCTCTAGGAGGTGAGGAAGACTGTAGAAGGATCATTATAATCTTCCACTACAGTCTGTTCAAGAATTCAACTATACAAGCTCTTTTCAGAGCAACCTAATGGAGCTGTATTGCTCCAGGGACCCCCAAGGAAAGACTAGAGGGTTCAAAGGCTAGCATGTTGTGTAGAATCAGCTTCTGCAGGAAATTGGGCCAGGGGATCAAAGCCATGGGTACATTTCAAGTCTGGCCTACATTGTTCAAAAGTGTGATACATCATAATGCTGGGTGTCTTCTCAGAATCTGCACTTTGTGCCAATTTATGTAACTTTGTGTGACTGGATAGAAGAAGGTAATGCATTCATGCCATTGCCTTGAAGCGCAGCAGTAGATTGCATGCCATTTGCACAAGCAGGACTCTTGCTCGTGAAGGCTGTCAACTCTGTCATTGGATTGGGTGTCTTTCAGTGCTCTAAGCCCAAAGATGTAAGGGGAAATATCTCTTCCACATCTTAAGGAAAGCTTTTGCCTGTTTGGCCATGCTGTACAGTCTGAATCTGATTCTAATGCATCAGGCTGTGCAAATATATATACATAAACATATATATTTATTTATTTTAAAAGAACTCATGAAGAACATAAACCTTAAAAAAGAACCCAGCTGCCTGCTTCTACCTGGGACAGAATGGTGTCTAACAAACTATGGAAACCAGATAGATAAAAATGATGAGTACACAGCTATGCACTAGGAAGTGAAATATCTAGGACCACTATGTGATATTCTTTGATTAGAACATGTAACTGGAAGGCAGAAAAAAAAAAGTATAGCAAGAAAAGTAGCATGAATAAATGCTTTTACATTTCCTGGCAATTCATTAAAAAAAAAAAAAAAAACACAACACCAACACTACTTCGCAGTGTAAAAGGAATTTTATTTTTTAAATTCTGGTAATCCACTAGGAAGTTGTAGGAAAATGTTTTGGTGTTAGGGAAATGCTTTCCTTTACCTGAAATGGAATGGTTTTCTTTCTTTCTGAGCACACTTTGATATGAAAACATTCAGACAGAAATTGATAATCAAAATAATTTTAGATCAAACGAAGCAAACATTTTGTGCTTTGTTTTTATTGTTTGCTTTTTGTCTGTGGTGTTTGGTTTGGTGTTTTTTTGTTTGGTTTTGGTTTGTTTATTTGTTTGTTTGTTTTCTTCACTGCACATGCTTACATATAAATAAAGTTTCCATTCTTCCCTGAAGGCATGAGATACCTTTAGAATATTTCAGAAAGACAGAGGGAATGTAAATTGTATATGGAAACTAAGCTTCCAATTCTGCTGCATTATTTTGAAGGTCTTTGTCACTAAAAACAACAGCAACAACAACAACCAACAAAAACAAAACAAAACCAAAACAAACAAAAAAAACCACCACCACCAACAACAAAAAAATATAAAGCACAAGATTTTAGTCATATTTGTAAAGAAACTACAACAATGATCACATAGAGACTGGGCTCCTCACATTGCAGGGATTCTTATGTCTGCTCTGCATTACATTTTTTCACAGCATGTTATTATTTTGCAACAAACCATATTCAAAATATCTGGAGAACAAATACAATTTCAGCAAAATGAAACCTCAGTTAAAATGCTCCAGTAGCTAAAACATTGCCAAATGAGCAACACCTGATAATGTTCTCTCCTCATCATAAACAGATACCAGAGAAAGATTAGATCAGACTTTGTCATTTAGCCTGTGTTCCTGGTCCTTGGCCTCAACAATTTTTACGATGACTTGGCATTAAATCACAACATTCCAATTAGTTTGGTTAGTCCACTCAACTGAATAAAACATATGAGGACAATTAATGTGTCATTTCTCTTCAAGTGAAAATTTACATGTCTTTCATGAGGTTTTTTACTTTTTTTTAAATTAAAAGTACTTCTCTCATGTGAAACCACTAGTGTTGTCTGAGATGTGAAATTCAAGTTTCCTGCCTTATTCTCTTTCTTTACTGACCTTTGTCACACCTCTTTCTACATTATAACTGACATCCCTATGCTAACAAAAAAGGTTAATAATTTGAAGGTGTTTGGATTTGTCAGCTCAGGAAGTCAGATATTTTGCTGAGTTAACATAAAGTGTGCTGAATTACTACTTCCACATGCTCACTGGAACAAAGACAAATGAACAGAAGCACATTTTGAACACTCATCATTTTTCTAGCAAGCTACAGCCATGTGAGAAACTTTTAGTATCCACAGAATGGTTACATTATTTTTTTTAAATATTTGATTAAGCTTAATAAGCTCTTGCTTTATGGTATAGCATGAAGACCTCCAGAATTAAGAAATATTTAAATTCTTTACAAGATGGACATCGCATATGAAAACAACAAACCTTTCATCTTTGCCTAGTAGTGTAATCTACGGCAAGATACAGCAAGGGTTTATCTGCTCTTGAAAGTATTAGTATCCCATCCACTAGAAACATTGCACTTTTGAAACTAAAATGAAGAGCACCGTTGCACAAACAATAATGTAGCAAGGAAACTTTTGCTAACATAGAGATCCAATATGATAGACTATTTTCATTGGCTGAAAGTCCAAAACCTCTAGAAGTTTTATTGTACTTTTATATGTTTTTCTTTCTGAAAATGTATGCATTTTCCTTATAATTGTAGCTTCAGTAATACCGTTCGAAAAAATGCAATGCATCTTGTTGGGGCATGATCTTCTGCTGGCTTTCACAGTTGTTTCCATAAATGTGATTGTAAAGGTTTGTTAACTTTACACCTTAACAAGAATTATGAACAAAGTTCACAGTGGTACACCAAAGGAGCAAAACTCTTCAAAAGGGTTGTAGTGGGTTCTGATGGAAATGACACATGTCAAATTTTAGCTCAAACTGCAATATAAAGAATAAAGAAGCAGAGGTGAAGAAGTAAGCCTGAAAGTCACTGTATTGCCTATTTTAGACTATAATTAGACCATGTAAAGCTTACAGGTGCTAGCTAAACTGAGCTACCTGAGTGGGTACTCGGTTCTCAGCAGAATGATTCCTTCTAATGGACAGTTTACTACATAGCAAGCAGTTATTACATGCTAAGTCTTACAATGTGGTCTACAAACTTCTAATTAATCATCAGTTAAAAATGGCTCTAAAATCAGGAGGAAGTATACTGTGTCTCCCAGATGCTACTGAATTCTAGATTGCACATTCCTAGAGTAATCAAGTAATCATTTTTTGGTACCACATTGTAACCAATGAAATCGATGTATTGTCAGGGAAAAAGAGGGACACAAAACAAAACATAGACCACTAGTGCATAAGGTTTGCATTGCTGTGGTTGGGTGTTATCAAGATCAATTACCTTCCTTTCTTCTGGCCAGAAGCCTCTCTGTGATTTATAGAGCACTTTACTAACAGACTGAGAAGAAAATATTCACGAAATGTGAGACAACAAATGAAAAATTGCTGTGAATAATGGAATTCCTTTAAAGTGTTTCTTTTTATTAGTATCATCTTGCTCTTAGCTACATTCACATGGAACTAAAATTCCAGTCTCTGTTAATGCACCGTAAACTATATTAATGTCCAGGTGTATATTTCAAAGATAAACATCTGTGTAGTGTTATAAATTGGGCTACTGTTACAGTGATAAAATTGTCAATCATTTACATGCCTTAAATAAATCAACATGTCAATGGCATTTTTTTTCATAATTTCTTTTGTGGTAAAAAAAAAAAAATGTCAGATGTTTTCTCCATTTACATTGGGCTTCCAGCTTGAGAACAAAATGGCTGGGGAAAACAGCGGACAAAATGAAAAATAAAAGTAGAGTCTGAGAAGAAACAAGGAATACCTCCAAACCAAATACAAGGTTATTTATTTAGTTTATTTATCCAAATATTTATTTATTTATTTATTGGCTGGGAGACTTGAAACTATTTTCTCAGATAAAGACCATTATTTCTGCAAGTCTTCCTAATAAATTTCCTTCTTGGGAATATTCCTTCAAGCATATGACTGTGCAATGATCGTTAGCCTGAATCTCAGCACAGAGCATGGTGTAACCCAGACAACAGCAATAAAGTCCATACAAAGCACAAGCCTTTGCTCTTTCTGACAGTAGTGACTATGCCGTAGCTGCAGGGTAGAACACGAGTGAAAGGATAAGTACAGGTGGTTCGCGTTCTTAACCACCAGGTCGGGGATGATTTTGGCCAAGAAGGACAGGAAAGAGGCAAAAAGTGAGATGGACTCAGCAAAATTCAGTAGTATATGTTTTCTCTCCAGGAGTTCCTTCTTAATCCCCACCACTCAGGACAGTTCTGGACATGGACCATAACCTCACTGTAAAGCTTCACATCCATAGAATACCTCCTCTGAGGGCTGCCGAAGACTTTGTACTACCCAATGCCTTCCCCACAGGTTGGTGACCTCCACGTGCAGGCAGTACCACTAGTAGGCAGCACAGTAGAACTCCAGGTGAATATAGGAGAAGGCAGTGCCCCACTTTCCAAGTAACTGCCACCTTGCCAAATGGTTATAACACTGCCAATTTTAACAGCATTAAATGTAGCAAAAATGAATTCCACATATGCACAAATTTGGCTTTTGCTCTCCACAACTTACGGCCCACTCCTTAAAAATCCAAATATTTCTAAGGGTTGATACACCTTTCTTTTTGCAGAACAATTGTCCAGACCACCCTTGCAATTTGCTTTCAATCTTCCTAGATGTCACATGTCTCTAAGTACCATGGAATTTATAAGCAATATAAAATTCTGAATGATTTCAGAACATTGGATCCTCTTTATCATAAATTGTGTAAGGGAGTTAAATTTATTTTACACAAGGTCGAGATACTTAGAGACTAAATAAATGACACACAGACCAAGTTACACAGATCCATTGTCAGGATGAATTGATGGGTTTGATTCTTCTTTCGTGATACAATTATACAACTTCTATTCATAGCAGTGGTTAACCATTTGCCCTTGCACCTATTAAAATGCACATTGACGTAAGAACTCAAATGCAGTTGTATAATATTTAGGGGAGCATGGAGGGAAAAAAGAGCAGAATTATTCTGAGACCAGTAAGAGCCACAATCCACTGGGGCAAGATTCTGCTACCAGCTCTGCAGTAACACATAACACTTTGTGTGTTTAAAGATAGCGTCCCACAGCTCAGGCTGATCCTATAGCAAACAAAAACCAACAATATCCTTATGAAGTGTGCCGTGGATATTGTTCAACATGCCGTCAGTGGCACACATGAAATTTTCAATGGATCTGGAGCCTCTATTGCCATGTGTCCAGGGCCTCTATTTCATTTCAGCTCTGCATGTGCTTGGCCATGGATCCTGTTGATTCAGATTCTGATCCCTGGACTGACTTTCCAGGTTCACCTTGGACCTGCTTTATCACCTGATTGTTACTGGGCTGACCCTGGTTAACAACAGTGGACCTAAACTTGACTTCTGTTACCAGCTCAGCCTTAGACTCACCTTTTCACCATGGACTTACCTAGTTATCTGGACCCTTGGCTGACCCTGGCTGACTTTTTCAGGCCAGCCCTGCTTGTCTCGATACGTGGGTATAGGACTGACCTTCAGCTATCAAGGTCCCTGCCCTGCCCAGGTATCACATTTGGTTCATTACCTGTAGGAGAACAGCTGGATCTTTCTGCTCCTCAACACAGCAGCAACTGTGTAGTACTCTGTTTGGTCACCGTACGTACTGTTGGTTATTGAGCACTTTAAAGAACAAAATTAAAACCCATGTATTGGCTGTGCAAACTTTCTGGACCAGAGAGGAAAAGAAAATAGATCTAAAATAAAATGAAAGCTCAGATGACTGGTTCATCTAACATCATTAAAAAGGCAAGAAAATGTAAAAGTGAAGAAGAAAATTAATTCATACCAAAAATAAAGTTAACAGTATTTGAATGCATCTAAAAATTTAAATAATTGCTAGAGGCAACAGGCTCCCGGGATGATTTACAATGAATACTAACAAAAAAGCTTATAGATCTCAAGTAAATAAATACTTGTCTCTGAAGGGCTGTGTTGTTCTGACATAATTCAATATGCATATTAAAATAAAAAAAGAAAAAAAGTGTAAACTGTCAAACTCACATCTCACGTAAAGTAATAGATGTTGTCAGATCAACACCAAAGTCAGGGTGTTATTGGTTCTCAATAAGAAAAATTTCCTTCCAGAACTCATCTTATGCTAATTCTTCAAGCTCTCTATAGGGTACTGTTTTGTAACTATATCTTTTTCTTCTTTGTCATTTTACAGTATTTGAAAAATATAATTCAGACCTTTACTGTTTGATAAAAACACCAAAAAGGTCTCAATGCTTTAGCAAACAAATTTGATTCTGTCTTTTCCAGCGAAAAAGTGAGGGCAAGCATGGAAAAATCTGGGAGACATGGCTCACAGACTTGTCTCTCAAGGAAGATAGATAGTTCATTGTCCCTATGGGGATTTCTGTTTGAAGATACACTGGAAAAGGCTGGAGTAGTTCTATGAAGAAATGAGGGTACGAGGTCTTTTTCTTCCAGAAATTAAGTATCCATAAAGAAAATAGACTTTAAGACATTCACTGTGAGTTACGCACCACCTTACCTCTGCCAACAGGACACTTCAGGAATCATCCTCTTGTTGTTCTCTTTACATTTCTGTCCTAGGTATTAAATCAGAAAACGAAGGGTGAAAGCTAATGACAATAAAGTGAGATTAATTTACATTTATTTTTCCAACTTTCATTTCAGTAGTGCCTTAGAATATAATGAAGATAATGTTAAATTCTGCACATCTTCCCCTAACCAACTGAGGAAAAGAGTGCGTAAGGGTCTTATTTGCAATTGGCTACTGGTTTTGCTAATGTTCATGCTTCCCTGTGCAATAGCAGACTCAGTCTTACTGCGCTGTGTGCTGTAAAATCCAAAAGACAGAGTTCCTGTTCTAGACTTGATGTATTCAAAAGCTAAAATCTGACAAGGACACAAGGTACACACGTACAGTAAGAGTAGAGACAGAAGTATTAAAATTCCACTTATCTTTCTTGAAACTGTGTTTAATTAACAGCAATTCACTTATTTGCTAGAAATCACCTTGCAAATTAAGACCAGGGGTATGAGATGCTAACAGATATAGTAATTATATATACAGTTCATATCACTTTTCCAGACTATAAATCTTCATGATTGCATTTGCTCCGAACTTTAGCTGCAATATGTCTTTTTTTAATGTCTTTATTAATTTTGACTTGTTTATTTTTGTAAATATATGGCCATTTTTCTGCTCGCTGAGATGAAACTGCTTCTTTTTTGTTGTTGTTGCTGCTGCTTCCCAGGGGTATGAAACACAGATGAGTTACACCTCATCAAATCTTACATTTTTCTTCTGTGGTATAACTAGTCATGTTTTCTTGCTGGTACATAATTCAACTTTCAGATGCCTCATCAGACTCCCTCTCTCCTCGACACCTGTCAACTGTTTGTCCTCTTGGTGAAGGTGTTCAGTGCATTATTATTCCCATCCGAGGATAGTCTTTGGGAAGCGTCTGTCAATGAGGTGTGCAAGATCACTGAAATACAAACTCATACCTTTCTCTAAGACACTATTCAGGAAAGATGACATGAATCAGAATGTTAAGGCTATACTAGAAATAGTTATTAAATCCCTTATGCATTAACAGTCATAGAATCATAGAATAGTCTGGGTTGTAAGGGACCTTCAAACACCATCTAGTCCACTCCTCCTACAATGAGCAGGGACATCTTCAACTAGATCAGATCGCTCAGGGCCCTGTCCAGCCTGTCCTTGAATGTTTCCAGGGATGGGGCATCTACCACCTCTCTGAGCAACCTGTGCCAGTGTTTCACCACCCTCATGGTGAAAAATGTATTCCTCATGTCTAGCTTGAATCTCCTCTCTTTTAGTTTAAAACCATTACCACTTGTCCTATTGCAACAGGCATGCTACAACATGCTCTGAGGATCCTGATCCTGCAGCGAGCTCAATGCATGTATGGAGAACCTTGGATTGGTAAATCTGAACCCGAACTCAGTAAAACTGTTCAGAAAGTGGTCAAAATGGTTTTTTTTATTTCAGACACTGAAGCAGGGCTTCTGAAAAGCATTCTTTACCATGTATAGACAGACCTGCCCAATGTACACTAGGTTTACTTCAATGGGATGTTTACCTTTTAAAATAAACTAAACGATGCTTCATTGAGCATAAGCAAACAGAAAAGAATGTGTCAAACACTTCTTTAAAGAGGAGTAGTCACACAGGGCTTTGAAATTGAGAAGATACTCTTAGAGATATGATAGAGCACTGGAAGATGAAGGAAATGAGAGAATCAGATCAACATGACCTCAGAGACTGAATTTTATAAAGGGCTGGATAACGTGTGCATTTGGAAAAGCAGGAAGTAAAAAGATGATGATAATCATTAAAGGATATTATGAGACCCTACATGGGAGATTTAGAACCAGGTGATGAAAATGAGATGGACTGGAGGAATGTTGAAGATGAAAAATCAGCAGCAGAGGAGCATTTCATGGTTATCTGATGTAAATGAACAAAACACGACCTTCAAGTTTTGTTGTAGAATGTTGTCAACTGGAGAAGAAATTGAGGAGAAGAGAAGCTATGAAAGAAAATTAAGGCATTAATTTTTGGTCATACTGAGTTAAAAGAAATGATGACTTCTCCTGCGTGAGATATTGGGGATGCCATCATCAGCGTGAGATTAGAAAATTCATAAATCAGCACAGAGCAGATGTGTATGGATGAACTGTCAGAAATAATGTACTTAGTGGGAGAAATAAAGAGTGAAGGAAAGCATTTTGGAGTACCTCAGAGACAGCAGGAGAAAGAGATGCCATGAAAATAACTGATAAAAGAATAGTTAAAGGAAAACAAAGTGAATGGACTATTATCCTGAAAGCAAATGGCCCGCAAGCACCAGCAACATTGCTAACAACTCTCAAAGGGAAAAAATAAAACCAATTACCCCAAGCACAATAGCAACTAACATATTACTAGATTCTGCTTCAGCTTAGGGCAGTACTCAGAAACCCAGCGACAGCAGGGCAGAAGAATATCAGTGATATTCATCTCTAGCTGAATTCAAGAAAGATGACAGTGTATTTAAGGCTTCAAATTTGGGGCAGAAACACACATTGCAAGAAGTAGATTTGTACAATGCACGTTTAGAGAAGGGAAGTCTGCACGTACATCGTGTGCCTGAGAAACAAAATGGAACATCAGACGAAGAGCCTGTGCTGTAATTAAAATATTTCTACTTCTTTTAAAGGAAAATCAGGACTTGACTGAGTTGGTCAGTGCTCTAGATCAGTATTTTGGAAATTTCAGATAATGAAGGAGACCTCAAAAGTACTAATCCACCTATTTCCTAGAAATAAATGCAGCTTATGATTATATGCATATGTTCATGTAAAAATATATCCATTTTTGTCCCCATGTATGCCAGGAGAATAAACAATAATATGAAAGACAAATAACTTATGGGTCATAGAAGAGATTTTAATTTGTGATTATATAGAAGGGCAACTAGAAACTAGTCTTAAGTTTTAAAATCCTCTCTGAAATGTATGATTCCCTAGGATGTCCCACCTGGTGTCTCTTTTCCAGTCTCCATGCAGTTGTGAACACAAACTAGAGGTCATCCTCACTCCAGTCCTTGAGAGATTTTGCCTGTTTTCCATCATTCTTAGAAACCTTCCAAGTTTTAAGCAAGGTAGCAGGTAGCAAGAAATTAACTATCTGTACTTAAAAGTTTTTGTGCTGAGAATTTTGACTATTACAGGCCACCCAGTTAAACTCTCATATCTCACTCTGCTTGGTGCAGAATACTACTACCAGGAGCCCTATGTACTCCAGAAATGTTTGACAACCACTCTGACTGAATTCTGGGCTGTAGGACCTTCTCAAAGGAGTAATGATTTTGAAAAAAAGTAGAAATATTTTTAAAGGAAATTTCTAGTATTGCAGAAAATGAATGCTAAAGGTCATCTGTAATAAAAACATAGCTTTCACTAGTAGTATGATGAGAGCTAATTTTGTGCTGGAAAACAGTCTGTGTACCAGAAACAGTTCCACGTGTCTGCTGTCCTGCCATATTATTTGTAACTTCTAATGCATTTATATAAGCTCCAAGTGCCTCTCTCCATACAAATTAGTTCTACATTCATTACATTAAAATGAATTCATTTTATCTCAAAACGTATTCCAAGACTACAGTGTCTAAAAATAAGTATATATTGTCTTCCCCATGCTAACAGGAAATAATGATAATAAAAAGATATCATTCTTCAACATAACTAAAAAATAAATAGACTAAAGAGCAGCTGGGTATTGAAGGCTTTCCATTTAAATAAGCTCTGCCAGTAACCCTTTGGAGCAACAGCAAGCCTGCAGTTATTTGTTCTCAGTTAAGATTTCAACAAACTTTGATTGACATATGTATACTTAGTTGAATTCAGCAGTACAGCATAGTGATCAATGCATTGTGTAAGTAATATCTGATATGTTGAAAGCATCTGCATCTCATAACAAAGTTGAAAGATTCTTAAAGAACAGACTATTTGTTTCATGTGATTCTGGAAACATATTGAAGTTGCATCTATCTATTCATTTGTGTTCAATGTGATATACTCAAACAAAAGTTTGAGTTTTCTTAAAGTACGTTTAAGTTTTCTTAAACTATGCAATCTCCTATTCCTTCTTTTCATTATATTAAAATTAACCTTCACATTTCAAGATAAATTAATTCTAAGAGAATGCAAACAGGTTGTTTTTTTTGGTTTTTTTAATCAAAATCTCTGAGCAAAACTAGGTTTGAGTGTTCAGACTAGAATGTATAGCTGAAGGAAAATTGACATAACTATGTCCCATGGGGATTTGGCAGAGAATGCTGAGCTCAGACACACTCCATAGAAATTGCGATGCGAGAGATGTACTGTGAATTGTAAACACCAGATCAAAAAGCTCCTAGCTTCAGGCTGCAGGCATGTATTCTTTTTCAGTAGGCCTTTCACTGGTGGTTTCAGACAACAACATGGATATAATTCTTTCATATCTAGCCCAGCTGAAAAGTTAGTCAAGACACAGAATTCCTGCATTATTTGTTTTTGAGTAAGTTCATTCAGTAAAGCTAACAAAGTCATTTAACAAGCAAATAAACCTCTGCATGCATGGCATTCTCCTCCCAGTACTCAAAAGGTTGCTGTGGCTTGGGTGCAAAGACCAGTGTTACCCCCTGAATGAAGAGAGAGGCAACGCTCTTCTTGACTGATATGTTGCAAAACATTTATTAAAAATAATTATATTTTGCTATAATAAAACCAAAACAAAACAAACAAAACAAAACAAAAATAGCAAAACACATTCTTCAGTTAAATGTCTTCAGATACTTATGCAATAATGCCAACTTTAGGTCAACCCCCAAATAAGGTAGCACCTGCTCCAAACATTAATTTTGAATTTAAAGCTCAAATAAGTAATGAGATTCAAAATATGCATTGATATTTTTTTTCTTCTAAATATACTTCTGCTGTTCTATACTTCTTTCACTTAGATAATAAGAGGAATGAGAACAACGCTGAAAATGTTACAATTAATATTTCCTAAATATTGTCAGTAATGTCACAAAAAATACTCACACCTGGTTGCTGGTCCAGAAAATCAAAACAAAGCAAAACAAAACAAAACAAAAACACATAAAGATAAATCACAAGAAATTCCTCCTCTTGAGCATTTCATACAGGAATGGTCTAAATTGTCAGGGCTTGCTTGAGTGTAGTAACCCAACTATCAGTGCTTGACTCAGCTCAGCATCCTAAGGCCCTCTTGAGACAGATGAATCCAGGAAAAAGTCTTACTGGGAACCAGACTGTCTGGCACAAACGTGTTTTCACCAGCTTCTTCACAACAGTAAATGGGCAACATTTCTTTTAGCAATAATCACATAACTACAAGTTGGTATGCTAACTAACATCAGTCCCAAAATAATACTTCCTCTCCAGTATAAGCATACTTCTAAGGGCTAACCATCAATGAAAATCTCAAGATGGTAAAATGTCAGATGCTTGTCAAGTGTGAGTGCTCAGCAATGAGTTTTGGGACTCCGAATTTCGGAAATGAGAGTAGAGATCTTTTCTTACTCTTTTACACAATACACTCTTCAAGTAAACCAAAAGATTTTGTCGTCATCCAACTAGTAGTTATAGGTAAGCTCCATACAACCATCTATGCCCTAGACAAATCATATTCATAAGTATTTATAGGTCATCTGTGTCTATGAATGTCAAATTTTGCCCATTCAGTTTTGTGGTTTAAAGTGTTTCAAACACATAGGCAAATTCTTAATTAGGTTGACATTTTAGGATGTAATTGTGACCACAGCAAATCCTTTCAAATCAGATTTATATGTGGAGCTGAAAAATGAAGAATCAGGGACACTAATTATGCTAAAGAGACTCTAACACTGATCCCATGCATTTTAACTGTATATGTATACATACATATATACACACAATGTATACATTTGTATGTGATATTTTAAATAAAATATCCCAATTACATTTGACTATCCGTTCCTATTACGTTTAATGAGGCATGGGAAATGAACACAGACTAAAAGTTAATATTGAAATACATGGTCATATATATTGTATATGTTACATTGATTTTAAACTTCTGTATACATGAGTCCAGCCTGAAGTATAATGGTTTTGGGTAAGTGATTTTTCCAGAACAAGTATCAATAATAAATACATTAAATAATTGTATGCATTGAAGGTAAGTGCCCTATCTAATACTATTTTTGCTATTAGTGTTCTGAATTACCTTAATTCTCACTATCTGATTCCCACTCATCTAGTGGTTGATCTTTCCTTTTTCTTCTTTCAAGTTAATTGCTTGCAAATTAAGTTGATATGTGTGTAAATGTTAGTCTAGCTATTCAACGACTACATATCCAGGATGCAGATTTTTATCATTTATCTGTGAAAAATTAACATAGATGAAATCAGATTCATGCTGCCTTCCAAAATAAAGCACAAATTATTTTCTTTGAGAACAAGTGCTCGTTAACTTCCCAAATTACAGGGAATTTTAGTGAATGCATTTTTTTGCCATGAAAATTTTTTTGGTCTTTGCAGAAAACTCACTTAATACTTTTCTGTCTCTTTTTTAATTCTTCTCTTTTTTTTTCCTTTTTTTTGTTTAATCTACATATTGTTTATAGGTGGATACATGAAACAGCAATTAGGCAAAGTTATTAGCAATGTGAGCTTTCTGTTCCAGGTACATTCTTTCTGATTGCTAATGGGTGATTTCCATCAGCTTTGGTGTGAAATGGGTCAGACAATGTGGATACGTATATGAATATATATTAATGACTCACTCCCTGTTGACTGTAGCTGAGAATGGCCACATGTCCCCAGACCTGTTGACAGTCTTTATGGACCTTCCTTTAAGCAAGAGAGCAGTGACTTGAGATATTACCACCAACTGTTTTCCAGCAGTTTTACACTTCTTCCTTCTTCCAAACACAATACAGAAAAGCAGGTTTGGGGCTTTAGACTCAAATAGCTGCAAAATCTCATAAAGCAGAACATTATCTCAATCCTTCACTAGGAATTGCTATATGCTGAAGAAGGCTACAGACATTTAGAAAAATCTATATTAAATTTGCATATCAGAATCTTGTTTCCTCTCCCTTCTACACCAGACTTTATGAAACTTAATTCCCTAGGTATATTCCTCAAACACATTTCAACAGATTTTTTATCAGATTTCACCTGATGGCTTCTCTGGTGATATTAAAGAACAGGACAGCCTGAGTTACTTTAATTTTTCAAAAGCAGCGATAATAAAATAGCCTACTACTTATGGCTATAAAATGTCTCTGGATTTTTCCTTTTTAACTTGCTTAATTAAATTAAGAGCATCTCAGTTCATGTCCTGATTCTTTTTGTATGATTATAATTTAATACATTTGCATAAAGCAAAGAGGGAAACGTTGACGAAACTTTCAGTAATTTTAATAAGCCCTGAGGACACACTATGATTATGTCAAGAGATTCAGGAGCAGGTAATAATATTAAATCACCATATTCATTCTATATGGGCAAAGGAGTCATGTTTGGATTAACCTGTCATAGAAAACCAAGGCACAGACTTGGGGGTGAGGGTCCGCCTTTTATACTAGAGATGCAGTTTTTAAAGCATTCTCAGCTACTAGTGAAATAACTCTTGTTTCCTTTGTACCCTTAAAAGCTTTAAAATATACAGTTCTCAAGTTAAGTATGAGTAATTTGATGAAGATAAAAAGTGTTATCTGCCTTTAGAATACTCAGTTCTGGAAGATTTACTTTTCATTGATCAACCAGCTGAACTAAGAGAACACAGGGAGGAATACTGCATTGATTTCTCGATTTGCCCAGTTCAAGTCTCTACTGCACTCACAGTTGTGTCTCATATCTGTGCAACCTCCTCCTCAGCCTCTTTCCCACATGCCCATTCTCTGTTCCAGTCTCTTGTTCTGGCTAGTTGTCCTGGTTTCATTAAAAACAAGGCCAGTTTCTCTTTTAGTGAATTTTCCTTTCAGCGAAGTTCTTCTAAGTAACTGCACTTTTCTGAATTTAGCTGCATGTTTTTTGAGATGCTACACTCTAGAGTTGATAAGATGACCAACCGAATGCAGAAGAGACCCAGGTTTAGATTTATTGCTATAGTAACCAAGAATTCTGATAACTTCTCATAAGTGAGATGGGCATATTTGCAAGGAGGGGCAAACAGAACAGCTGACTAAAATTGACCAACTGAGTATGCCATCCCATACATGTCATACATGCTATAAAAGTGGGACATCACGAGGGTCTTACTCTCTTTGACCATGACTGCCACCTGGAGAGGGCCCTACCTGTTGTGCCTGAGATCTGAGGCCAAATCCAGACCTTGCATCCCTGAATCCCGTTCCAGTTTCCTTCAGAGGCCAGTCCAGGACTTCCAGGAGCCTGCCCTGCAACTGCTGGAGTGACACCAACTCTGCAGTGGGCAACATTGCGCTACCCAGAGAAATTCAAGATTGGTTTTGTATATTTTGTATTATTTTCTCTATTTATTAGCAGCATTAGTAAAGTATTTTAAAACCTTTTTTTTTCCAACTTGCTAGTCTCTCCCCCTTTTCCTCCTTATCATCTTTTCCTTAGCAGGGAGGGTGGGGGTTTAACAGAGAGCATCTGCCACGGTTTATTTTTGCCTTGCAATGAACAGTGACAGACTTTATTGGTGGCCCATATGGGGAAGATAAGACAAACCGTGACAGATTTTGTTGGTGCCGTGACTCAGATTTGAATGAGAAATGCTGACACTAGTCCTGGTCTTCTCTATGACGTCTTTCCCACTGGCAGGGGAAATCCTTCCTCTTTACATCTTTGCACCCGTCTCTCTTCCATGAGATCAGTAGTCTTGCTAGCCCAGTCACTTCTGTAATGGATCTGATTCAAAACTTTCAAACATTTCTGTCGGTGATCATCCTTTAAAGGTAACGAATGAACATGGTTTTTCTAAGCTTATTAGAGCAATCTAATTTCTTGCAGCAAATGTCACTTTTCTGGTACCAGCAGAATAGGTAAAACATGATGCACACTGTATCTTGGAAGTCATCAGCAGATAGTATGCTCTGCAAGGCAGTCATTGACCTGTTTGAAAGTCCTCATTTCTTTACAGTGGTTTAGGGTGAGATTCTCATGCAGCAAACCAGAGCAAATCCAGTTCTATTCAGATAGAAACAAATAATTGAGACTTTAATAGTGATCACAAGTAATTGACATTGTGACTTTTCCTTTAAGGGAACGATGTTTCTGTTATGTTATCCCAATTAGATAAATACTGCAAGAGTCTAGACGAGGGGTGTCAAACTCATTTCCACAGGGGGCCACATCAGCCTTACAGTTGCCTTCAAAGGGCCGAATGTAGTTTTAGGGCTGTCTAAATTTAGCAGTAGTTACATTTATACAGCCCTAAAATTTAAAGTAAGCTATGTACATAATGTAATTTTAGAGCTGTATAAATGTAGGAGTAGTTACATTTATACAGCCCTAAAATTACATTCAGCCCTTTGAAGGCAACTGCAAGGCTGATGTGGCCCCCAGTGAAAATGTGTTTGACATCCTGGGTCTAGGGAAAGAAGAATAGGAAGAGTGAACTTGTGCCTTTTCTTCCTGATGATTTCAGCATATCCTTGTGCTACCTAAGTATTTAATTTCTCATTGTCCATCACGTTATCTCACTTGTTCAGAGACATGTCTTCACACTCACTGAAGTCATGTCATCTTGTCAGCGTCATTCTTTCTCCTGCTCACCCTTCCTACAATTTTACTATCCCTTCACTGACTTTTTTTTTTTTTTATAGAAGAATCTGTCTGGCTGAACCAATTGTATGAGGCTGTCATCTATATAACAATCACATGCATTAATAAAACACTTCTCACCGAAGTGAGGATGTGTATAATCAGGCAGCTTGACACAGGAATCTATAAAGTAAAACCACTATGCTGTAAGTACTATTTAGTTCTTTCAAATTTACATTATCTACCTGTATATCTTTCTTCATCCTTTTGGTTAGGGTTTAGTACAGTCTGTTAACAAAATGACAATTTTTATGTACCTTGTGGCTTTCAGTGTAGACACTAAATGCGAATTACCCAGTTCTTGCAAAACTGTATTTGTTTCTTTGGTTTCTTTAATTGTTCTTTTCCCATTTTTTACTATCTCCTATATATGCAGGCAGCCTAATGTAAACTACAGGCTGTAAGTGCCACTTGCCTTCTGCTGCTCTCACTCCTTAGTTTGGATGCTGTGTCCATACTATTATATTACAGTCCCAAGGAATTTTACTAGGTGTTGGAATGGAATTTCTGTAGAGTTATCTTGCTAGAATTGTCCCTGACATAGTTTAAAAGTAGAATTTTAAAATAAATAGAATAGGATTAAAATGAGTAAGTAGCTATTCGTGGGAGAGAGTTAAAAAGTGGCCACCTTCCTTTGGAGACTAGGTTTCGTTAGTATAGTTGCGGGCCAGGAAGTGTTCACATTTAATTTGCTGCCACAGACATTGCAGATCTACAGAAACATTCAGAACAAACATCAGTGGCAAGTAGTGAAATGTTTTTAGATAAAGGGTGGAAATGCTGATTATTCCTCAAATTTTCAGTTTAGCTGATGACTATGATATCTCTAAAGTACTGGCTACACATTTCTTACTTCTCTTTGTGACACTTGTACCTTTCCTGGACATTAGTTATCTTCAATGTAACTACATGGTCAGTGTTTTTCTAAAATCTGAATAGGCTCCTTTATCTTTGAAGGTCCTTTATATTGTTTCTTTCTTTACCTAGATCATCTTCATATATATTTTTATCATCTTTTTACAGTAGGTTATGTCACATTCCTTCTCTTTCATGTCATTTCAGTAAGAGCTGTTTGAGAAGATGCTGCCAGTGAATAATACCATAAGTAATAGAAAGATGTACAGTGAGTTGCTGTTTAGGATGAGTAAAATAAATGGAACACTTTTTGCTTAGGTTTATATGACAATGTGATTTTGTACAAGACATGAGTTTTGCTCCCACCCACCAGTCTGGGCTTTGTGTCTCAGAGAGCAAAGCAGACCAGGGATTCAGAGACTGCACATCTGTCACTTTCCCTTTATGAGGACCTCTCCCATCAAGTCAACTACCTTTGAAGACCAGCACTTAGATGTGTCTGCAATTCTTCCTACCCATGTCTACTTCTAGGTGTTCAGAGTACTAGAGAGAGCAGGAATAGACCACACCATACCTATACATCAAACAAGATTCTTGCCTCTCCACCTGTCAACTGCATACTTGAATAATACATAGAATTCAGAAATTAGTTGTATAGCATAGCTACCAGGTTTACCTTCATTTGAGGTTTGTATTGCAGCACATCATGGATCCTTCTGTCACATTGGGGAAGAATGTATCCAATTCTGTATTTTTTCATCATTTACTTCCAGAGTTAGGAACTACTATGTAGCTGACAAAAGAAATTTCCACTGTCTTGCCGTTACTTCTCACTCTGGTTGCAGATATTCTGATTCCTCCTTCTCCTGAGAGCTGTTGGGCCGATTCATGGTTGCTTGTTTGCTTACTTATCTCTTTTCTTTTGTTTTTTGGGTCTTTTTTTGGAGTGGGGAAGAAAGGGAGGACTGGTATGGGCAGGAGTAGATTATCTACATAGTCTCATTTTTCAAGTTTTCCTCTTGGACTTTATGAACTTCTTATTTTATTAGTTCAATACTTTTGCTTTCAATACTTTTCAATATTCATCTGAATGTCTTCCATCATTTAGCTTACAACAGTCCTTCAAAACATCAGAGAAACTGTCATAATCTGGGTGCCACAATTCATTTAATACATCACATGCATTTTAAAACTGTTTTCTAGCACGCATTCACATTCTCTATCATACTTGTTGGACACTTCATAATCTGTCTTAGTTCCATATGCTATTAGTTTAAGTTACAGCTGCTGTGAGCAACTCATCAACAGCCTGATGTCTGATGAAAAACTTCCTCGTGTTCTTGTATAATACGATTACACCTGCTCTGTTTTTTTCTGAGCTAGCAAAATAATGCAGACCAGTGGAGGGGAGGGAAGGGAAGGTGGGAAGAATAAATTCTAAATAAGCTAGAATCACACCAAACAAATCTGGAAAGTCAAACTGCAATAGTACGAAATTCAGTAAATAAGAACAGCTACCTATATTTGTGATTACAGACTTATGATGCAATTGCCTGTTAATGGCCCAGTTAAATTGTAAAGTATTAGAGATAAAAAATATATTAGTTACATAGACAAAAACAGAGATCTCAGGCTGTCAATTTGCTTTATGTGAGGACTTTTTTCCACGACTTGGCCAACGCATCAGCACAAAAAGTGTTCACTGAAAATAGTTGCTGAGTTGGTAACTCTATCATTCATTCTACATCATTTTGTTTGGGAAAGAGTAGGATTCACTTCTTCCATGGATCACTACTGTTGCATTCAGAAATACAGCAGCACTTGACTTAATAAATCTATGGATATCTATAATTTTCTCGCTGACTTCTCTTTTGCTATCAAGCTACCAGTTTGGCCAGTGCTGGACTGTTCCTCAGTGGTTGCTCCGTGTGATCCACAAACTCTCAGATTTCTTGCAGACATCTTATTTCATGGTAAGCACAGTTCTATCTGCATTCCTCATTCTGAGCTGAAAATAAATCATGGAACTGGGCAGATGTCCCAGAAGAACTCTAGAAGTACATACAGCTTTCACAAAAAATGCCTGTACTACACCCGTGATTGTAGGCATATTGCCACACAACTCTGGAAAGCAGTTGTGAAGAACACAACACACTTGTTGAGGCAAGCTGTAAATAAAATCAGCATGGAAAGTTGAAGAAAAAGTGTAATAGCATAGAAACTGTATATTTCCTTTTCATACAATACAGGAAGACTTATCTGTAGCTCAGTTATCAGCAACCACAGAGTTAAATCTAAGCTAAAAGCCTCTGCAGCCAGAGGACCCTATGGACTTGAAGCCATGAGCTGAAGTTCATCTTTCTACTTGTTGATATTTCAGAGATTCCCACATTCTCCCACTGTGTTGTACAAGCAGGAGACACTGCAGCAAGTAGGGTTAGAAAAAAAGGAGACTTCTCTGAATTTTGCTGAGACAGTGTTACCCAAGATGGAAACCAAACAGCCTGGGATCAGCCAGTTCCACAGTGCCATGCTGAAACAGGTCCCATGTCTAATCCCCTCTTTCTAGACCTGTTTATCACAACATAAAATGTTTTCCATTTCAAACTCGCTAGAATTTATCTACAAAAAAAAGAAGGGACTACTCTGCAGGTATCTTGACATGACTTCTATTTCCATCAGTACCGCACAAAGTATTCTACAAATGTCCAATGTTAGTTGGCTCCATTTTACAGATGGGTTAAATGTTAGAGCTTGAAGAACCAAGCAGCAACCTGAAATCCATCTTTAACCTAAAATTGCTTGACTGTGAGAATGAAAGACTATGAGATTAAGATGAAAGAGCTAACACTGTGAATTATATGTCTTCAAGAAAGTTTTATATTGATGGTAGATTTCGACATGTAAGTGCAGAATCATATTTAGCTAAGTGTTCTCAGAATCGATGTAATGAATTTGCCTTCTGACAGCCAAACTTCTGAATAAAAAGAGAAGAGGCTCTATTACAATCCAGGTGTTGACAGCCAGTTACCCAAAGCTTCAATAAAAGCATTAAATATTCTAATAAATTCTAAAATGTTATTTTCCTCTGCCTTTCCTCCCTGTACGGTTTGGATGTGTTAGATAATAGTAATTATTTCCTGACTACTTACATAAGTATATGTCCGAACACAGTCAATTTCCACAAAATTCCTTGCTTGCATGGATGTTCTTTTTGTATTTTTTGTTTGCTTTTCCTTGAGTGTTTGTCTATTGTAAAAATTAGAAATTACTAGTTGGAGATCAAAAAAGAATAAGGATGTTTAGGATTCATCTCAGAGGACTGTATTTACTTCTCTGTTTTAAATTAATGAGTTTAATGGTCTTACAGGCCCTGTCTCTCCACAAAACTCCTACATCTATAGGAAAGAACTTCATGCACATGGCAGAAGATGAACAATTTCCTCACTTCAAGTTCATTGCTGTTTTTTGAATTTGTAGAGGAATTTATTTGGCCAAGTTCCCCTCTGTTCAAATGGCCAATTTATTGGCAGAGGCCCAGGTAATAGGATATCTCTGTCTGATCTATTCTAGGACATCTACAACATAGACATCTACATGTGAAGTAGCTTCCTAGATCCCTTCCACAACAAGTGGGGAGAAAGATGTAGTGCAAGTAGATGATTTATCTCATCTCAAGGCAAGCATCTGAAGTACATTAGATGAATCATACACCACAAATCTTCTCACAAAAATTATATTGGCAACTGACTCAGGCACAGATGTTCGAAATTAGGTAAGTCAAATTCTTCCTTCAGATTGTTCTGTTGCAAGATCAAAATGGAAATTAAGAACAATGCTTTCATCTTCAGATCATTAAATACTTTTTAGTGTCTAGATTCTAATTAATGGGCCTTAAACAGTTTAAAGGTTTGGAACAAGCAGACCTCTGGAACTGAAATGAGCAAAAACAGGACTTAAGCTGCTGTAGATCAGCAGGCTGATCATCCCTGAAGGCAAATCGTAAAAGAGGCCAGGAAATATCAGGGCATAGAAGAAAACAAGGAATCGCGTAAAACAACTGCATGAAGAAATACAGGACATTCTTATTTTGCCACTTATGGTTATCTTTCTGATGGGCAGGTGATATATGTGCACACATTTCTCAGGGGAAAGGACGTTTTCCTGAACTGTAGGACCAGAGGAGGTCTATGGAGACAGGGAGGATCTGTGACTTCTATGTAGAATCCTGCCTTCAGCATTGCAGCTCCAATTTTGCTGAAAAAGAAGGAACTGGAGAAGTTTATCAGTACATCAGCCAGGAAAATCAAAATAACAGTGCCCCTGTCAGGCTAGCAGCTTGAATGTATCCGTGTGCACACTTGAGAGAGTAATTTCTGGTACATATGTTTACGCATATGTTTAAGCACCACAGTGGGCCCACTGTTTATGAATCTATGAGCTATGTTCAGGAAGGGTTTTAAAAAAAAGGTACCAAAAAGCTAAGATACACAGCTGTCAATTTTATCACCTAGCTCAGAAATTTGGACTCCTTTAATGTTTATCCCATAAGTTCAATTATTTGCACTCTTCCGTCCAATTATCTCCAAAATACTATTATACTAATCTCACTTTTAAAAGTACAGTCAACATAAACAATGTCAACATACAAACTATGATGCATAGAAAACCTGCATGCCAGAATATCTGTCTATATAAACTAGCTACCGTCTGAAACATACAACAAACCCTAAAAGATAGAGGTGAGCACTCTTATACTGTTGCATTTGGTTTGTGATATACACCTTAGTAAGTAAAAGAGAACTTTTATTCAAGCAAGGTACCTAAATAAAAAGATAATTTTTCTGAGAGTGCCTTGAACACTTTAGGAAGAATTTTCCAGGTATAAGGGAAAAGAAAATCCCACTTAGTGCATATCATTCTGTCCTGAAACTTCCGTAGAAAGTCATTAAACAGAGCCTCTATTGGAAGAAAATCCTGGAAAGTAATCTTCCCTCAGTCACATTCCTGAGCCTTTAAGCAGTTTCTCAGCCTCATGAAATCAAACAACAGAAGCAAATTCTCCACAGTCCCAAGTACGCTGAGTATAGACTGTACATATGCAGCAAAAGCACGACTCACTAATAAGTCTGTACTAGTCGTTACGAATACTCCCTCCAACAGAACCATGAGTATTTGTGGATGTTACACCTGTATTTGGACAAATGTAGAACATTCAATGCAGTGCATCAAATGTTATCAAGGTATATATGTAGTTGATACAAGGCAACTATTATGCAAAGCATGAATTCATATATCCAGGCTATGCGTGACAGAATTACCCAGTTGCCAAGAAAAGGCATTTCCCAGTGAAAAAAAAAAACAAACAAACAAACAAAAAACACTCCATCTCCATCTTTGTGGAGATATTTTCATCTCCACAAAGGAAACATAAACAGTCAAACCTCAGAATCCTCTTTATGGCATATGACTACGTCTCAACCCAGAACTGACCTCTCCATACTGCATGTGTCTCTTTCCCTTAAATGCTCAGTATCTGTTCATCTCTCTTCTCTTCTCTTCTTCTTGTTTTCCCTCTCTGTTTTTCTCCCCTTTAGTTCTTTTCACCTTCCCAGTTTCCCTCTGCTCCCTAGGTAACAAAACCTGTTTTTTCCACAGAGTTTTTAACTGATACATAATTAAGTAAATTCTTTTTAATTGTTCTTAACATGTTTTTTTTATTTTTTTGAAAGTTGCTACTTCTATTTTGAGACCTGGCAGAGACCTTGGGTGCATGCCAAAGATTTTTTTTCCTCAAGAATAGTCCCAGGTCTAATAAAGAACACCATCTTTGCCTAAAAAACCTGTCCTGCTTATAGATTCTTAGAAAATCATGACAAAAGGGTAAAATATTCTCATTACTAGTTTTCTTAAACAGTTAAAATTCCTAAATAAATTTCCCAAATACTTTCAATGTTATAGAATTTATGAAGTTATCACTTGTTGTTGCTTGTGCTGTGTAATGTATTTGTGATGGAGTAGTAAAGAGATGAGTAGTCAAGTTACAAATTCTTGCCGATGTTATCAAGCTATTCAAAAGAATAAAGATGGGAGCTGATCATGAAGATGAACTTGATACTGAGTAACTGGGCAATAAAACAGTAGGTGAAATTCAATGTAGGTAAATGAAAAATTATGTGCATTGGTAAAAACAACTCAAATTCTGTTTATGGAGAGCTGTGCTCTGATCTGATGGGATTGTGGTATTATGATAGATAGTAGAACTGAAAATGTCATTCAATAGTTTTCAAGGGAGGAAACCAAATGTTAGGAATTATTAAGAAAGTAACAGAGAACAAAATGGAAAGCATCGTTGTACTATGGTATAAATCTATGGTGTACCACCTTCTGAGATACTGTGTAGAATCTGGGTTTCTCCATAAGAAGGATTTGAAAGGCAAAAAAGTGGCATAACAGTTAAGAATCTGGAAAGGATTTTGTATGAGGAATGATTAAACAAATCAAATAGCCTCTTCAGGTTAAAGAGATAACAGAGATAAGAATGATGTGGCTATAAAATAATGCGTGGCATGGAGAACATGAAGGCTAAGAACTTCACTCCATATTCCAGTGTGAGGGGCAACAAATATGCCTTACAACACAAGCCAAAGGGAAAAGCTTCCCTTTGTACACAGTGCACAGCTGAGCTGTGAAACTCCTTTCTTGAGGGTACTGTAGGTGACAAAAAAGGATTTTGTCTCTAAAAAGGATTGACTGATGGTAGAAAAATCCACTAAGGGTCATGGTAAACAAAAATGAACTCTGGCCCAGTGAGTGTCAGGGCCACAGCAGTCTGAAGGTCAGGAGAACAGTTTAGGGAAGTATCTCTGCCTGCTGTCAGAAATAGGATATTGGTCTAAACTAACCTTTCACATGAATCTACACAAACAGCTTTTACTGAGGCTGAGTTGTCAAAAAATTCCTAAGGAGAGTCCCTGCTGTCCCGTAAGTGGTAGGGATCCGGTGACTTTTTTGTCAGAGTTAACTCAGAACAATTTTTCTCTGGAGAAGTTCTTTGCCAAGGTGACCGTGTTTTAAGGATCCAGTCTTCTTGAATGGCAGCTAGGATGTTAGCCAGAATGATCACGTTTCACTTTTGAAGCCCTTAAACTGATAATTTTGGGCTGGTAGTTTTATACTGCCTGGCTCTAAATCTCCAGTACTCTAAGTCTCTCAGGAGTTTTTCCAGAAAAGGTTTTTGCAAAAGATAGAGCAGAATGGTACCTGCCTTCAAGCAAGGTACATATATATCAAATACTTTAATCCACTATCTGTGAAGCATGTGTAAAGAGTTTCCACAAACTGTCACAATGCAGGCATGCTTAACACCTTTAAAAATTATGCATGAGCTACAGGAAGGTGATGTCAACTTGCTTTTTGAAATGTTTGCTGTGTATTAAGAAGATAAAACATCCTGTGTGCATTTTGATTGATTAAACACTCCATAAATGCTTCAAATTAGAATTCTCAACTTGCATTAATTCTCAAAATTGTTGATGTTATTCATGGGCTCCAAAATGTTATTATTCTAAAAAATCCTGGTGCTTATAAGCTCACCTAAATTAGAACACGCTATTGGCATTATTCCTGTTAAAAACTTCATTTTCTTTCTACAAGGTTATTAATGACAGGAAAGATTGTGAGTACCATCAGTGGATTCTAACTGCAGTTACAGTTCTTCAGTTTGAGCTGATTCTTGTTCATCTACTTACCTGCTCATAGTTCTTTAATATTTACTATGATATCTGAAGACCCCCTTCTTTGTCATTTGCTTGAAAATTTTAAGCATCCTGGTAGCACACAGGATATCAAGGCTGAATGTATTTTCATACCCTTTACAGTCATTAAGTGTGCACTCAACAAGTCTGTTAGGTCTGTTTTCTAGTTCATGTGTGAAAAGAGTAATTTTCCCAGTCCTGAAACAGACTTTCACTGCAGTATCTGTACATATGAATGTCTATATATATGCATATATACACACATGCACATGTCTCTGTGTTTGTCCACTGTTCACCCTAAACGAACTGTAATAACTTCCAGTACCTCTGCATCTACTCCTCAGAAGACTTTGGTGAATGCAATGATCGAACCTTCTTCTTAAAGCTAAACATAGTGAGTGTTGAAGAAAAGTATCAGTATCTAAAGGACTTTTGAACCAACAGTTTAGCCTATCTAAATCTTCATTGTTCTGCAACCATGATTTAAGTAAGCCCCATTTACCGAGGCATTCTACAAGAACCTATGTCTCCACCTTTTTTCTCCTTAAATAACTCTTCACGTTCTCCAGATATAGAGTCCTTCTCAAATTTCTTTTAACTTCTTTTAAGGGTTATGTGTTGTATTGTTGGTGAGTTTTTGTTGGGCTTTTTTTGGTTAGTTGGTTTGTTTTGTTTTAATTTGTGTAAGGAGGGTTTGCACCTTCTGTGGCACAGAGGGAAAGATGTCAGTGGCAGGTTAGTCAGAGAAAAAACAAAACAAACAAAACAAAATTTTCATGTTAGAGAGTAAACAGATGAATTCTGCAAAGTCACATACAACTTCTACATGTTTCCAGAGACCATCTGAATGATAATCTATAGTACTCGTTAAAGTAAGGAAGAACAGCTCCCATGTATTTCTGCCCACCCTCTCCACCCCAGTTTCAGGACCTGGCTGTTGGTCAACATACGCTGAAAATGTCCATTAGTACTGAGGCTGTACCCATGAGCAGCTGAGAACTGGGTCTCCAACACTCATCTGTAATTCCACTTCAGCTTCCTTTTTTCAGTTCCCGGCAGGGTTCACTTTTTTATTTCCTGGCAGCTAACATCCCATGCAAGAATAAAAAGCTGCGTTTTTAAAAGATAAGAGAATAAAGATATTTCAACAAGAAGTCAAACAGCAGGCTTCCAACAGGGAGGGCTAAAAGGCTCCCAGAGCATCATGCTAGAAAGGGTCTGTCATCTGTCTTCAGTGAGAAGTGACAGTCTCAGAGTATTTGATCGGCTCTAGCTCAGTCATTCAACACGTGAGGCAACTGAATTCAGTCACCAGGCTTATCGAAACACGGCAAGAGAGTAGCAGTGCAGCTGCTTTCCAGAATTGCTTGAAAAAGCGGTTGTAACTTTTGTGGTGGCTGTTGGAAAAAGGAACCATAGAGCAGAAATAAGTGTTCAGCACACGTCCTCTTTGTAACTACTTGGAAGTGGGTAAGAAACAGATTTGAAACGAGTTAACTAACACAGTCACACAGAAAGCTCTCTTGTACCTAAACCTGTATACAGAAATAATACATTGTTACAATTAAGTGTTTCATCCATCAAACACGGTTTTGTGTATAGCCGTTTTTAACGCAATTCTAATAGGCTTTCTTGTTTCAAAATTTTATTATATGCAGTACACCAGGAGGACAGTATTTATTTGTCTGGAATGCTGGTTTTATCAGCCATTTCTTCATGGTCATTTTAATATAATTACTCGTCTCTGTAACACTAAAAATAAACTAGATTTACTAAATCTACAAATCCAAGATGGCAAAACTATCACAAGTTACAAGTTGCCACTCCATTGAAAATTACATTTACAAGATTGCAGTAGTTCCTCTTAGTTATATGACAAAGAGTAAATTTCAAATAAATCATTACATCCAAACAAAAGTTCTACCATTACAGCCAGTTTATTAATCAGTCTATCCTTAATAATTTTCTGTGCCATAAGGCCTATAAAAGTCTTTGGGACACAAACTTATTTCTCTCAGTGATGTCTGAATTTGAGAAAGAACAATTCAAGACAAAACTTCTGCAGTCTTCATTTTTAGGAGATCATTAGAAATATATGTGCTTTTATACCATAATATATTAGAAGTTTAGGAATTATTTCCTACTAAGGCCATTACATAACTGGAAAGTAAATAAACAAAAGCAGAACCTGAATGCTCTTACTGTCTGGTACTAGCCAAGAGCTAACCTGTGTCCAAATGCAGTATTTTCCATGGTACACAGTGGAATATGTTTTCTGTGATATTTTGTGAGTGGGTATTAATACAGATAGAAATTTCTATATGTGTTCTTGTTCATCTTGGGAAATTTTAATCATGTTTTGGTCTGACATGAAATCTATCTGATGCACCAGTAATGAATATTTCGTGGCTAGCAAGACAGCTTCCTGCATCAAACTGTAATAGGATAAGAAGATCCATCTTGGTTCATGAAATTATATTAGATAATTGCAGCAGATTAGAATCATGCCGTGTGCTAGTAATCATATTAAATTGCAATATGGGTTCTGTTTTAACAGGTCATTTTCTGATTTTTAAAATGTGTTGCATCAAAACCATAGATCTGAAAATATAGGACTATACACGGCTCTGGGGAGATAAACACACTTTAGAAGCTTGATGCTTTATTTAAACCAATATTAAATTTCAGTTTAACTTGCATCCCAGAGAATATATAGAATTATTTTGATAATTCCTAGAGGGTTTTTAGCAGTGTTTCAAACACTAATGGAAAACATATGTGAAACTGAGGTAAGCAAAACCAATAAGAAACAGAAAGTATCTTCTACAAGTCATCAAGCACCTTGACTTATATCAGAAATAGTGTGGCCAGCACGATGAGGGGAGTGATTGTCCCTCTCTGCTCAGCACTGATGAGGCTGCAACTTGAATCCTGTGTTCAGTTTTGGGCCCCTCACTACAAGAAAGACATTGAGGTGCTGGAGAGAATTCAGAGAAGGGCAATAAAGCTGTTGAGGGGCCTGGAGCACAAGTCTGATGAGGAGCAGCTGAGGGAACTGGGGCTGTTCAGCCTGGAGAAAAGGAGGCTGAGGGGAGACCTTGTCACTGTCTACAACTACCTGAAAGGAGGTTGTAGCATGGAGGGTGTTGGCCTCTTCTCCCAAGTAGCAAGTGGCAGAACAAGAGGAAATGGCCTCAAGTTTCACCAGGGGTGGTTTAAATTGGATATTAGGGAAAAACTTATTCATGGAAAGGGTTGCTAGTCATTGGAACAGGCTATTCAGTGACTTGATTGAATTACTATCCCCGGAGATGTTTAAAAGGTGCATAGATTAAGTTCTTAGGCACATGGTTTAGAGGTGGACTTGGCAGTGCTAGGTTAATGGTTGGACTTGATGGTCTTACAGTTCTTTTCCAACCAAAATGATTCTAACATTCTATGAAAAATGATGTGTTGGAATACTGTTATAATTTATAACTGTATACATGTCTGAGGAAGAAACACTCAACTAGATTTCTATACATTTAGTATAAGTCTGGAAAGAAAGTAATAAGCTGCCCCAATATCCAAATCTCCATTTGCTATTAAATATAGGTTTAATAACATTTAATAAATATAGATCCTGTTTGGCGGATGACCTAAGTGCAATTATTTGCTTCTTTAAGTGCTCTGAAATGTGATGGTGCATTAGTTTTACATATAGATACAGAAAATAATTTTTCTTAATCACTTTGTCTTTCTAATCAGAGAGGAAATATACTGGATTCATGCACATTATATATGCTTAAGAGCCAGTCAAATCCGAAACTATGTTTTACATGAGCTCTCAGTATTATCAGAGGAATGAAAAAATACTACAACTCTCTCACTTTCTCTATTTATAAACTGGAGTTATAATTTAACTTGTTAAGAGCCAAAGTATCAGTCTACTAAACCTTAGGCAGTCTTCATGTAGTTCCATAGGTTTTCTGCTCAACCTTTCAGTTAAAAACCTTGGCTGAGTATTCTAAACATCAAATTGCTTCTTCTCACTCGCAAAGGAAAAATACCAGAAAATGGTTCCTGCACCTCATATTATCTGAGCACAAAATACATCTTTTATTAAGAGATGTCCAAGTTCAGGGATGAGGAACTTCTCAAAACAAGCACACCTGCATAGGAAGGGAATATTTACTTAGAGCTCATAATACTGGATCATCCATAACTTCTCCGTATTGCCTTCCATTTAGTGCTGAAATAGGCATCCAAGACAGCTAACCTAGGAATAGAAGAATAGAAATAGACATAGTAGAGGTTGACATAGGAATATACATATATGTGTTGCTTTATAACAACTAAACTCATCAGCACTACAAACAATGATGGGGTTTGTAGTTCAAGATAGTTTTGAATGCAAATACAAAGAGTCTAAAAGATTTTATTTCCATTTCCCCATATTTTCGCGTCAAACATAAACAAATTTTAGGTATATACATTTTTAGTCTGAATAAAATACCTGTAAACATTATGTGCCTAGCTTTCTATGATGTCTTGGATTGAAATAAGTATTATTTCATTGGCACATAGGCAGCCATGGTATTGTAACTTAATTTAAACATATATATATATATATATTTTTTTTTTTTTTTTTTTTTTAAGATTGCGAAATAAATAGCATTTAGACTAAGGTGAACAGATTTCAAAATCTACCCTGTCTATAGGAAAACACAATACAATTTTACCATTATTTTATTTCTCAGCATATCCATTTTGACCACCATTGCTGAGTCTAAATAAAATTTCAGTCACTTTCAGTTCCCAACTAGAATAAAATTTGAAACAATAAAAGAAATAAAGTCAACTGTTCCCACTGCCTGAAAACAAAACAAACTGTTATGCTGAAGTATGTTCATACGATTCAGTTTTATTATGTTCTCTCACATTAGTTCTAGGAGTCCAAAGCAGCTTTTAGAAGTCCTATATAAGATTTAGCATATATTAGAATATTTTCACTTTAAAAGTTGGAGTCCTTATTTAACCTTCCACAGTATTATGTTTGAACAAAAAACTCATAGTGGCCATCAGAGCGTAAATCACTCTTTCTTTGCCAGTAGAGCTCACATTAGCAAGATTCAAGATTTCATCAGCATGTCTGTTCACTTTTGTTTATCTCAAAGATTTCTGACAGGTTGTTAATAGCCTTTGCATAAGAGTGTAAAGTAAAACACGTGGATTATTGTAATTTGCATAATTCCCTATGCCTTAATAATAGGCCTAAAACAAACATGAAAACATACCCATGGATATAGTTCTCCGTAATATATTCTTTATAATTCTTAAACTTCCACTTGAGATCCTCCTTACCAAGTCAGTAACTCTACCATCTTTCAGGTCTCTTCTAATAGTAGCTGACAACCAACTATTCCAAAGCCTCATCATAGTTCTATATCTATAAATCACCAACCCAATCAAAAATCACTATGTCATCGGAAATATTCCATATATCATGACATAGGAAGATCTACTGAAAAATGAATATAGGGCTAGTTCTTTGAGAACATCTTACACACAATAGCTAAGTCTTCATCTGCTTCTTGTGGTGGTTCCTGGCAGATGCAAGATAATAAATCTGTATTTTCCTACAAAATTAATCATCTGGGACAGACAACAGAATTTTCTTTCCCCTTTAAGAACAATTTACAGCCCCCTCATGAGACTGCTTACCACAAAATTATTTCTTTCTATGGTATTTTCATTAGTCAAAAGCTTCCTTGCCTTAGTACTACTTTGTATGTTTGTCCTGAAGACAAGTCCTAATGCAACTGATGTATAGACAATCTTGTTCTGTGATACAGTACTGAAAGTTACTTTTCATTTCCTTTTTCCTTCTTTTTCTTCCAATCTTTTTCACTCTGATTTCTCAGTTGACATACCTGTAAATGCTGATGTCCACTCCACTGAAGATACAATGTCTATGCTGCACAGTCTCCAAATAAAATATTATATTCCATATGATTTGTAAATTGTTTTTCAAAAAGCCTTTTTTTAAAATAGAACTTCAAACTGAAACTTCTTCAAGTAAAAAAAGTTGCTGAACTTATGTGGGATCTCATTTTTCTCTTTGCCTTTCTATGAACACCATTTAAAATTAAATACTTTACTTTGCAATTGATACCAGACAAGATATTTCAACTAGGAATATAATGATTTGAGCAAGTTATGAGGAGCCAAAACCAGGGTTAAAGATGAAAATGCCAGCTTACATATAACCTGCAGCTAGCTGTCATGATGTTGCATTAGAGCAGCACAATTGTGCATTTCTATTCTGACAAGTACTGTACTTTGTGTAACAACCGATTTTTACAACAATTAAACATGAATTCAAAAGCAGTTTCTCATTGTCTGTAAAGGTGTGCTGCAGTCCTGTTTCAAAACACACAAAAAAATAGTGCAGTTAGCCTATTAATTAAGGTCTAACAACAACAATGCCATCAATGTCAACTGAAATTATTGACGCCATTGAAGCATTTCACTGCTTTTAGAAATTTTTCTTCAAGACAGTTGAGTACTCTATGAAAAATGATAATTCTTTAAGGTAGACTCCTTTGCTGAACACACTGCAAAAATAAAGGCTTCTAAGGAGACTGATTCCAGGGGATCAGCAGTCTATCTTCATTTGAAGGCGTAAGATCTTGGAACTCTACCAGTATGAAACACTGCCAGAGAAGCTAGGGTCACGTTAGCTACAGTTGCTTACTTCACAATTAACTTAAAATTAAGCCTTCATGTCAAAGAGACAGTAGAAAACCATATCCAGCAGTAATTTTAATAAAAAAATATTAAATTCTTTCAATTTCATCTTGACCAGATAGCCATCCAGTAGAAGTCATTAATAGGAAAGTATAGCTTCAGCGTCAGTGATTAAGGGACTGCTAAATGAAGCTTATACTCTAAGGCACAGATATTGCTGAGTCAAAACCAGAAACTCTATAGCTAGTGCAGAAAGAAAATGTCTCGTCAGAGAAAAGTGTGTTGGTTGTGCAGTTCTGCATAATGTTTGTGTTAGCAATTCAATGGCTCTAAGCGATGTTTGTGAGAAGGTCTAAAGCAATGTCTCATAACACACTTTTAATTAAAATCTTGCTTTGTTCCCAGACCAATTCACAATACGAAATTTCTATAAAGCTGTCAGGAGAAAAGATTAAACAAATGAAAACTTAGATGGTAAATAAAAGCAAAAAAATAATATTCATAATTACTCGAGGAATCATCATCTACTCATGTGTATACATTTTGCAGCATAGTCATAAAAATATTTACCATTTTTTGAACAGCACTTACCTAACACTTTGTTCTGAAATGTTTCATTGAAAGACTGTGGCTGAGTAGCACAATGAAAGTCAAAGCTCTTCCAGTATAAAGGACTACACTTTAGGGCAGGTGAACCTTTCAGAAAGGAAGTGGAAAATATGTTTTTCCTGGGGACATACAAATGTCTGTCAGCAAACAGAGGCTTTTAGAGTGCAGGGAGAAATGAGAGTTCCCTGGGAGTGTAGTTTACAGAGCAACTGATAAGGGTCTCTTCAAAGGAACAAAAAGCAGGCACACCATGAGATTTCCAAAGGGGTGGAAGGACAGAATTCCCATGAAGAGCCTGTCTATGCTCTGCTGCTACTTAGAAAAACACTGATTTAAGAGTTTAAAAAGAAATCCAGGAGATAGGATATGTCCTGCAAAGAAAACACAGGCAGAAGAGATTTGTCCATTATGCCCCTTTTTATTCTTTCCTTCAAGTGACTTTGTGCTTTCTCTGCTCCAGAAATTCCATGGTCTGCTGCTGAGTAATCTCTGAGTTTTAAAACCTCTTCAGTGTTTTGATGTGCACACTGTAAGGGAAGAGTTTAGAGAGACTCAGCTTGAAGTGCTGTCACAAAACCACTCTTGAAAATATAATAAACGCTAGCACACGTTATTTTTCTGAAAATCTTCCCTCAAAGCAGTGTCATTCATTGTATGTAGGACGACATAGTTATTAGAGGCCATCTACATCTCTAGCTCTCTACCTTGTCATTCCCCCAAAGTTTGCAGGGAATGATACAGTAAGAAAGCCCAGAGAATACTTCATCTGCATGTAAGAAATGAGAAACACTTCCCACATCACTGTAACAAACTCAGTAAATTGTAGTACAAAAGGTAAAATCTACAAAGAGCTAAGGTACCCAATCAAAATGCTACAGAGATCAGAGGCAGCCAGTGTGCCCTACTTTAACTGTTAAGAGACAGTTCTACCACTACATTTCTATTACAAGGAGAAGAGCAAAGTCCCATCAAACCAGCTCTCAGTTTTTAAAATTTCTCATTAAAAAAAAAAAAATCAAAGGGAAAAACAACATGGAAATTGTGACTATTACTTTAAATAAAAACTGACTGGTGCAGGAGGCTAACACTTTAAGAATAGAATTATTAGGCAAAGAGTGTTCATGAGTTCACACTGACACAAATTCTAAAGATAATACATGCATTTATTCGACACCTGTCAATAAGAAGCTAACTGGGCCAGACAGATAACAAACATTAGTTTATGGATAATCTCATTACAAAGTGTCCTTCAAAAAGAGACAAGGAAATTTACATTTATATCTGTATTAATCTAATCAAGGCAAATAGTACAGAATTAAAAATCTGACTTAGGCCAAGAAGTGACTCTATGTAAACAAATATATTTAAATTAAAAAATCTGCAATTTTGGTTCCCTCTTAGTAAGTTCCTGTTTCTTGTTACAAAACCAGGAATCTTGTGAGAGCCAGATCTTTGAGTTTTCCTACCTTCTCCTGTATGTCAGGGAGGAATAAAAGTATAGGTGCTTAAGAAAATTCCAGGGTGATCATGACTTCCTAATAGGAAGGTTGAAGCAGAAATTACCATTTATTTTCTTTATTAGCAGCACTGCATGGTGCAGATGCTAGTAGATGTCCATCTTTGCAGCATGAATCTGGACTTTTTCCTTCCAGAAGATGAGTCCCCCGTGAGTGTTTCCTGTGTGCTGGGTCACTGTCCTCTGCAAGGCAGGTGAAAAAAAGCAGCTGACCATATTTCAGCTATGACTCAATTTTTTTTAAAAATCTGTTTGAAAGTTATTGGAGGAAGTAAGGAAATGTACCGTGTATTTCCCTGTAAAATATCTTTAAAAGAAGACTAGTAAATGCCCCCCAAGACGGGCATACAAAGTTCAGTCTTAAAAATCATCCTGAAAGAATGGAATTTTGAAGTCTAAGGAGTTACAGACCGCTTTGATTATTTCTCTTTTATCCTCAAGAGCCTTTTGATTTTTGCTCAGCATCGATTTGGAGGTTAATCTGCCTCATGCTGCACCTCTGATTTCTGGCAAACACCTTTGATATGGCTTTCAGCTTATTTCGAATCTGGAATTTGTTTTAACTAATTAAATCTGCAGCTCTCTAACTAAATCAGCACAAACTTACTCACATTTAAGCCTCATATTAAATGCAATTTCTGTTATGCTTCTTAATTTTTTGTTGTGCGTTACATTATTCTATGCTAAGAACACACAACTGTATTGGATGTTGTCTGGTGAGATGTAATAGATTTTACTGTTTTTTTGATCTGGGCTTCTCGAACTATAGATATAAGACAATATATATAGGCAAAATAATTTTAAATTATGTGTTTTTAAAATGCTATTGAAGTATCTGTGTCTTCAGTTGCTGGGGAACTCAGTAGAAGATATATAGTAGGCACACTTGATTTTTGTGTGGTTTTAAATTTGAGGTTTGCTAAAAACTCTGACTGGTCTTAAAATTATAGCAAAGGAGATTTCTACAATAAAAGTGTTGAAGGAAAATGTGCTCCTCAAAAATGTATTGCAAAGTGACTGTGACAAAAGGAGTTTCTGCAGAATGTGGATTATTTTGTTAATAATTACATTATAAATAGTATTTCTATAAGAAATCTAATGTATTTCTATTTCATTAATTCATGTATTCAATATCAGCGACACCACAGCTGATGTAACAGTAAAATCTAATAACAGCAGTCTACTGAGTCGCAAGGCTCAGTTACGGCCACTTGCACTCCAGCCACTCCAATGCCATAACAACAATTCTATAAACACAAGCAAATTTGATCAGCAAACCCTCATAATCTGAATGCATAAAATACAATACTAGGTATTCATAACAGAAACTTAATTCCAGGTCTAACACCCATCTACTCATAACACATGTGCTGCTAAAAGAGGAAGTCAGTTTTCCACCAGTTTCAGTGAACTATGTTGAGTATCCCCTTCTTTCCAAGAGGTATTTTTTTCTTCCCAAAATATATCTATCAGTAAAAAGACTTTCCTCAGGAGCAGTAGTTAAGAGAACTTCTCTCTTTTCAAACTTGTGCAAAGTCTTGCAGGACAAACCTCAAATATCAGCAAAGGAAGAACTGAATCTTGTGGCTCTCAAGAACTCAGAGTACCGTGTTTGGCACTCAAGTTTCTAACACAGTACTTGGGCAAGGTTAAGTATCTCATGGTAGATATAAAAATAGCTTAGGTTTTCAGCTGTTCATTCACAGAACACCAGAAAATACTTGGAGGTAGAGGTGGCCACTGTAAGGAAGGACTTCCCATCCATGCATGATGACCCTAAACAAAAGAGATAATAAAATTCAGTGAGACAATAATTAATTTCTATAACACTGTTCTGTCTCCTGAAATGTTTACCTTTGTGTGGCACATATGACCATGGCTATAATTGTAGTTCCAACCAGACTGCTATTTGACAATTAAACCTCATATTCTTTCAAGGATAGAGTCTATCCTCAAGATTGAAATAAAATTTTAAAAAGTATCTGCAAAGGCATGAAAATTAACATTTGGTGGGGAAATAAAATGTACTCTTTAGTCTTGGTGGTTTCTAGATGTTAGCTCATGCTGCATATGTTCTCTGGTGGACTCCTCAGGGAACCACAATACCAATATGGGACAGAAGTCTTTAGATGCAACTACTGTTGCTAACTCATATAAAATTAGTCTTTTTCATTTGTAAGTATCTCAAAATGCTTTGCATTATTTTTTTTCATAGATCCTTTCATTCAGCAATAAAATGCTGCAATTTTTGCAATAGAATATGATATTTTGTTCCATGAGCATTATAGACCATACTTAAGAAAGGATTTTTGCAAAGAATAGTTACAAAAAGGCTTAACTTTTAGTACTCTACTGCAGTGAACATTTCATTAATAGAACTGAGGCAATTATTTTAGCAGGCTCAAGGAGGAATGAGACTAATTTCTAGTAACATCCAAGTTTGCCTTAAAGGATTCATTTGATCTTGATCATATTCAACCTGAGGTTGTAGTCCAAGGTGGTATGTCCATAAGCATTAGATGCTAAAAATCTAACAAAGCATAAAGTCATCATGTTTTCCACAAACATCATAAAATGATCATGCTCTCTAACTAATAAAAAATCAGTTCTACAGACAAATGGATGAGATTTTTTTCTCACTGATCGAAAAATAACAATCTACCAGAATAGGGCAACAGTTAATGATTGTACAATTTAGGGTTCAGATCATCCACCTGAACTGAAATAGAACTAGATCAGACTGTACTTTCATTAATGTTATAATTAATATTAAAAAAACCAAACCAAAACAAAACAAAAACAAAAACAAACCCAAAACCCAAACAAACAAACAAACAAAAAAACCACGAACACGAACTAGAAAGACATAAAGAAGGTCTAAAAAATACTAGAAAGCAGATGTGCCTGGCTAGCCAATACTTACATGACTGAGTTTTTTTCATGAGAAGAGGAATACCTAGAGCTCAGACTAAAGGCTGAATTTGGCAAAACAGAAATCTGAACCTGCAGATCACCGTGAGACTTCTTTCCAGAAACTCATTGGGTCTTCTGTGCTGTCACTCTCATTTCTGCAGTCCTTACCAGGTTTTGAGCTAGCTTACTCCACAATGGGAAAATCCTTGAAACTTCAGTAAAGTTATATAAAATTGTAAAAATTGTTACTTTTACAACTCTAGTTCCAAAAATTTTCTTATAATCCCATCAGGAGTTAGTAAATGTTAAAATGGATTAGGTAAATCTTATTTCATGTTCTCTGTTATCAAGACGTTTTTACCAGCATTCACATAAGAGTAGCTTGACATATATTCTCCACTAAAAGGGAGAAGCCCTCAGTATCAATACATTTCTCACATGAATCATATAGATGTACTTTACATCAGAGGACAAGTCACTGGCAACGGAAAAATTCAATTTAGTTCCACTTTTCTCATAAAAAGAAAAATTAAGAGCTTTAGCATTTCCCCTGGTTTCTTAAAACTGTGCTTATGATATAATTGATTAGCTTTGAGAAGGAATACTTATTGAAATTAACCTTTAAGTTGACAAAGATCAAAATTTTAAAAACATCCACACAAAATGCCTCAAAATTTCAGCTTCAGTTTTACAGTTTGTTACTACATCTCTAACCAGATGGGTAATTGTTTAAAACTAAACAAATCCACTGCTTTCTCATCAGATGTACTTATTTCCTTGAAAAAAGTTGTAAAGACATGACAGATAGTAATGCCTTCAGAAAGCTATTTTTTTTCAAAATCACAGTTTCTGTGATTTTTGCAACCACAAACTTCTGAACCATTTGCTTGAACTATTTACTTATCCTATCAAGATATTAACACAGTTTTATTAATATCAAAATGGCAGCTGTAGTGTTGGAAGAAAACTGGTTTATGTTTGATGATTTGATAGAGCTCATTAAGACAGCAGAAAAAATTATTAACATTATGTTTAATTTGGTAAAGCTATTAATCTTTTTTCAAACTTGACAAGTGGAATGGTCTGTTATATTTGTCTTTTCCAAATGCTTTACACAAGAGTCATTTGATCACTATCAGATTATTTCAAACTACAGCCTTGAGAAGGGTGTTAAGTCATTCAACACTTTAAATCCAGTCACTCTCTAGTATACCTTATTTTCTAAACTTACATTGATTTTAAGGAAACTTATCTCCACTATCACATAGTTTTCTTCTTGCGATCATAGCATTTCTGATTTGTGGGAATGATGCTGTAATTACGTACACATTAAAACAGAGAAGAAAGAAGACCAGGTTAAGATAATAAAACCCTCATTATTAAAAACTAATCCAAATATATGTGAGAGTCTTGCCTTTGTCATTTATATTTTCCGTGGCAAACTCTTGGACTGGAAGCTCAGAAGATGAACTGGCCCTAGTCAGCAGTATACAGGAGATTCCTTTTGTAAAATCTTCCCCTATCCTCCCATCCTTCAGAAACAATCCTCTTATTTTCACTTTCAAACTCATTCCTCAGAAAACATTATACATTGTTTCCAGGTTAAATCTGTCTTTCACCATTGCTCTTTCCTCTGCCACTGTCTTGTGAAAGATCATGCATTTCCACACCAACAACTCTGAGATTTTTCTAACAGACCATGGAGTTTCTGTGGCCATTGATGGCAGCTATGGTAGCCAGAGATTTTGCTTGAGACTTCTGGTTTTGCAGTGCTTCCTTTGGAGGAAGAGAAAATTTATTACTGTAAAAAGAAAAAAAGGTTAGCTGTGGAATAACTTCTGTATGGTAATGGTGTCTTCTAGCTGAAGTAAAGCTGACCTGGGTTTTGCATACAGCTGGAATTTCAGGCTGTTTCTTTCTACTGATTCTTAAGTTATAGTGAAGATGACATATGCAGAAATCAAGATTAACATTTTTAATAATGATGAACATGACAGGAGATTTAAAGAGTACACACTCCTGCAAACTACCAGGTGTGCAGGTCAAACATCTATTCCTCCCTTTAGCAGCTGCACTGACTGTGACAAAGACCGCAAAATAAACATTGAAGCACTTGCCAAGAACCAACATCTGTCTCAGTCTGACTCTCAGAGAAAGGTAAAATGTTGCCAAGAAACTGCTTTAGAATTTTGCTGAGGTCTTCGGAACAATTTTGTACCCCTCGACTCCTTTCAAACCTTATCCCTTCCCCATGCAGCCTGGATGCTTCATCAGCTTCTTAAGGACTATTCATTTAGAGGCACACATCCAAAACCCCATGCAATCCACCAGGTACTTAGATCACTTAGTTTGTAAAAAGCCAAGTGAGAAGCAAGGCAGAGATTTTTTTTGTGCTTTTGTCCTGTCCCTTCTCCTGCCCAGCTTTCTGCAAAAGGAGTGGATTCCTCCCCTTTGCTCTTCTACACCTTCCGATCAATCTGCTTTTCCACAAGGAAGGTAACTAGTATCATTTAAATTAAAGATTATCTCCTCTCTCATGTTTCTAAAATGATGATGTCTCTATAAGTTCCTTCTGCAGTTCTCTGTGAAATATTAATACTTGCAAGACACTGCAACAGGTTAAAGAAAAGCTCTGAGGGGCTTGAGTGTCCCAGTGCCTAACCAGCTTCATGCAGATATTATGAGCTAAGTGTTTCTAATATTCAATGTAAGCCAAAAGGACTGATTTTTTAAAATATAAAAGAGACATCCACTAGAAAGGATGAAATATCATAAATTTCTTCATTTGTGAATTGAAGAACCGATCTTGCTTTGTCTCAAATAATTTCAAGGCCAGGTTGGATGAGGCTTTGAGCAATCTGATCTAGTGGAAGGTATCCCTGTTCATGACAGGAAGGTTGGAACTGAATGATCTTTAAGGTCCTTTCCAACTGAAACCATTATATGGTTCTAGGATTCTAGGATTATATTTTAAAAGATTGCAAAAAACTGGAAAGGATAGCAGAAATTACAAAAGAAAATCACTGTAGACAGAAATACAAAAGTGAAAAGCAGTCAGAGGTGCCCTTACTTTTAGAGGTGACTCCAAAATCCTGCACACGAATACTCCTCGTCTCTTACAGGATTTGTCTTTTCAATCCACCTAGTCATTGTAACAAATGGAACAAGCACCTGCTCCCTAAATAAAACAAAGCCCTGCAGGTTTTACAGCTCTCACTGAGTTACTGCAGCCTATCATAACATGCTCTTTTAACCAACACAAATTTTTAAATTCTACCTGGGCCACTGGTAGAACAAAGTCATTTATTTTGTCTCTGATTATTACTCAAAAATGCAGTTACTCATCTGCATTTCTGTATTTGACACATCAGACTCCAAACTCTAAGTGCCAGTCATTACTGGTGTCTGATCTGTACCTTCCCAGCCTCCTGCAGCTCCTCAGGTAACTCCAAAGTAAGTGTTGTGGTTTGGAAGTGTAAGTGTTCGGGAACAATAAATAGCAAGGAGAAAGTATTTTTCTTTTTTTTTCCCCTACAAGCAAAAACTTATCTCTATGAGCATGAAACAGTTGCAAATGTTGGCAGAACAACATTTCCTTTATCTTTCAGTCCTGGAAATGCCTGATGGTTTTGCAGATTTTTGTTGAACATACCTTTAGAAATGGCAAAGCCTCTTTTGGCTCTTTTCCTTATCCACAGGCAGAGACTTGAGGAATGTCTGGCTGACTTGAATATATATCTCTTTGTAAGGTGAGAAAAACTCACACCTTCCCCAGCTGTGTTATACACCATGATGAAGACACATGTTTTCCAGTCTGGACCTGCCTTCATCACACAACACAGAGGACAATCAGAAACAAAGAGAGTTTCAGCCTACAGTGCAGGTTGCAGTAGTGAATGAGATTCACGAAACAAAATTAAATTCACAGATTGGTACACACTTATTCCAAAGGCTGTACTGCAACTCTTTTGGTGTTCAGATTTGGATACAAGTTTGAGTATGATCTCACTCCATTAATTTCCATTCAAGCACATGTAACAACTCAGTGTACCCTTTCTGTATTAAACCTTATTCTCTGGCACTGTTATGAGTCTGTTAAAGGTAACGACTCTTCATGTATGACATTAAGACACAAACAAATATCTAAGTAGAATGAAGTCAATAGCAGTTGCCTTAGGTTGGTAAACAAATTATTTTAATCCTCTAAAAGCCAGTTTGGGTGAACTTGGAAGGCACACAGAGTCAGAAAATCAGTGCCTGAGACACTTTAGGGACTGCTTTTTATAAAAGGGACATATAAATTACAATATAGAAAGAGTTAAAGGAGGTCTTCAAGTACACAATACAAGGTCATTGTCTGGGGAAAACTGTTGGATTAATCAGGACTGTCACATGGATAATAACTCTGAATATCTGACTTCAGTGGCAGCACTTCAGATTTCCACCTGTTTGAGTATGACCTGAACTCATATCCAGGAAAATATTAACCCAATTTCAGTACAGTTTACACTGATTGGAATAACTGTTTGAGCAGAGCCTTCAACTTCTCAAATTTCTTTTTATATGCTTCTGGCATTAGTAAGAGTATTGGAAACTTCACTTTGGCATCCCATTTCTCTGTAACTTGTAGGACAGACCATAGACAAACTTCAGACGTGTTTTGCAAAATAATTTTCATTGAACTACAGAGATAAAACCTACAGACTAAAAGTTACATTAATCGATGTTATTTGGGGTCTCAAATATAGAGAAAACACAATATTTGGACAGCACAGCTTCTCTTAGGACTCTAACTGGACTCATCAGAATCTGTAAGAAGAAACTTCTGAGTTCTTCTGTGGAAACATCACTGAAGTAAGAGGAGAAAGATTTGCTTTTCTCTTTCTCCTATGTCTCCCTAAGCATACATGCATAAATACAAACTTACCTGTGTATGCATGTGCATACATTAGTAAACAAAATACAGAAAAGCTGCTGCTGTATGGCATACCAAATATTTGACACCTAGGAAAATTACTGGCAAACATAAAAATGAGGTGAGGGATGATGCTTCTAGAGTCCATATCCAAGAGAACACAAGCTTCAAAATGAAGATGACATAAGCTTCAAAACGAAGTCACCCAGGAAGTGGGTAACAGTAAACTGGTGCTACTGCATACTGGAGAATTTCAGAAGACACAAAGGAGTGAACCTTGACCTTACACAACTGTTCAGCGTTCATCTTGTGACTCTGGGGTTGCTCCTTGTTTTTATCAATGACACTGAGGATGTTAACTTCCAGTTTCTCTTCCAGGAATTTTTTGGGCACAGGTAACAGAGAAGGAACTCTGCACACAGCTGTCTCTACACAACAGGCTGGAAGGAAATGCAGTCACAATGGTCCACCACATGAGAAACTTGCTTATCAATAAGCTTATTACTGCACTGGAGTTGGTTATTCTTCAGTTGATGGCAGGCACAGATTTATTTGTGCCCATTTTAGTGCAAAAAAGGAGTGCATGCAGCGGTTTGTTGTGAGGACAAAACAATAGCACCTCTTAAACTTGGCCTAACTTCTTGTTTCAGAGAGAACTATGTGTGTCTCCAGCATATATTTCTCTTTTCATCTGGAGGAATTCTGCTCTGGTTATGCCACAGGGCTTATCGAAAAGGCTGCAGAATATACTATGTATCTTATCTCTTTCTAGCCACACAAAAATCTGCTTAATGTCACTGTTCAAGTATGTTAATAAAGCCGCAAATAGTCCTGTTAGCATAATAGACACTGAGTGCTCTAATCCTTTTTCAGTGATGCCATTAACTTCTTAGGGTCAAATAATAATTTCCTCAAAACAGAAACAAATTCCTGCTTTCATTAATTTATTCAGCTGTTTGTTGTTGGTTTGGATTTTCATCTTTGTTTGTTGTTGTTTTGGTTTTGTTTTTTTGTTTTTTCCTTGGGAGGTGGAGGGGTGTTGTGCATTTAGATTATTGTGCGTTGCTCTTGTTTGTTGTTTTTTTATTTTTTTCCTGCAAGTTCCACTAGAAACAGTAGGAAAACTGTGGAATACACTACTGAACAACAGTGCAAATGTATAGTTTTGTTTTGTCTTGCATTCATACCTTTGCCATTGGTCATTGTTTTTCTACCACGTTCGAAAGCTGCTCAGAATTACTCACAGCAGGCAACTGTCTGGGCTTCACTGGCTGTGATTCATTTGATGCATGGACCAGACTGCAAACTGGTAGCAGTTTTGTCCTCATTACATTTGTGTTTAAACATGAATTTGGGAGAATAGAAACAATCTGAAAATCAAAATTTCAAGGGATTAAAAGAAAGATTTTTCCAATCATGATTTTATCAGGGAGCTCTCAGAGGTTTTATCACAAAAAGAGTCAGAACCTGCTATAATCCAAATCAACTATAGTGAAATATATATAATTAGACTGGGAAATGGTCTTAAGCTTTTAATTATAGAAATACTATTCAAGCACCTTTTAATTATAATAGAAAGCATGCTATAAAATGGATGAGGAAAAGAGGAAACCCTTAATACTTATTGGTCTTATCTACTCATAAAACAAAAACTTATGTGTCTTGAATTTCGGGGTATGCTACTCTTCGGAGGTTTTTTGGGCTTTGTTTTTTGATTTGGGTTGTTATTTTGTTTCTGTTGTCTCTTTACTGTTAGTACTGAATTCTGTTTGTTTTCATTTTGAAAGTTATTTGTCATTACTGCAATTACCTTTTCTGTCATCAAACTTATTGGATGACCTATAAAAGGATATGCACAACATCATAGGTCGCTATTATGTCTGTTTCATGACTGGCAAAGCTACATCACCAGCATTCTCCAGGCAGACTGTGCAGCTTGTCTCTCAGATAATTGCATTCTTAGTTTTCCATTTACTTTTTTTTTTATTATTATTAATAAAACATAATCTATTAATGTGATTTCTTCCTACAAGATTCAATTTTTTTTCTGAAGGACTCTCTGTGGAAATAACTGTGAACAATGAAGAACTTTGTTTGATGTACATCAAATTAAATATCATTGATAATTCAATGAAAATATTTCACTGATAGGCTTGTGAGAAGAGGTTAAAAGAAATGGATTTGTGTAGCCTGGAGAAGAGGGGGTTGATGGCAGCTGTACAGAAATGAAGCCAGACTTTTATCAGAAGTGCACAAAGAGAGGGTGAATCAACAGTTCTGAATGAAGAATTTCAATTGGAAGTAAGTGTGGCTAAGCACTGGAAAAGGCTGCCTGCAGAAGCAGTAGAATCCCCATCCTTGGAGATTTTCAAAACTCTCCTGAACACAGCCATAAGCCACATGATCCATCTCTGGAGTTAGCCCTGCTTGGAACAGGAGGTTGGACTTGATGGTCTTCGGAGGTCTCACAGGGCTACAGACAAGCAGCTGTTGAACTGCTAACAAACTGGGGAGAATAGTTTTTCTCACAGAAAACATAGCGTAAAACATTATTAGCTTCATACATTGCTGAAGTGCAAGTTACATTAAACAAGTCTAACATTTTCATGTCCATAGGCTCATGAAACCACTCCAGATCTCCTGTTAGTACCATTTGCTGATAGTCTTGTGCATCTCGCATATCCCAGCCTGTTTGATAAATTTTTATAAAACCTTTTCTAATGCATATAACAAGTCTTCAGTGAAGACATAGAATACACTTATGGAAGGAAATGTCAGCCTAAGGAATAAAACATATAAAACCATTCAACTTTAAAAAAAAAAAAAAAAATCAACGGAAATGAAAGAATGTCCTAAAGATAGATCTTGACCAACCTTCCTCCATTTGTGTTTGGGCTCCTGGCAAATATTTATTTTTTCTCTAACTAGACATCGAGCTAAAATTGTGTGGGTGTTTTATAATAATTTAGAGGCAAATCAGAGATGCTCATAAATTTCTTGATATACTACAGTTTTCATGACCAAAGCACGGGCTTTAAGAAAACTGTTTTGTTCTAGCATTTCTGCATAATCATTAGAAGTGGGAAGATGATGCTGAAAAAATATAGCTAGTTATGTGCAACACCTTGAATCTCATTTTTCCTGTTTGCCTAAATTTCTGTAATTTTGATGTAGTGATTTTTCATGTCGCAAAAAACCAGAATGTGACAGTTTCGGAATGTACTTGACATTAGCTAATACGTCTGTAATTCACGTAGTTACAATATCACTTTTTACCTGAATGGCCAATACGAGAAGACACCTTCAAATTCTTCATCAACTTCTTAAACTCCTTATCTGCCACCTGATATATTTGTTTATATATTGATCCTGCACAGACATCCTTTGTGCACAGAATATTTATGCTAACAGAGAAAAACAGTTACAGGGGTCTCAGTCTCAGAACACTTTTCTTCACATTGTATGTGCAAGACTTCAGTGTCCAGTATTTTGAAAATGAAAGCAGGTTTGTAGCAATATAATTATAGGTGTGGCAATTGTAAATGAAATGTCATTTTTTAATGTTCAATTTATGAAATAGATACAGTTGTGAGACATCTGGAAAGCAGGAAGTACATGAACACTTTAAACTCTCTGAGTACGTGCTACTGCAACTTGGAAAAATGTAACCAAAACTGCAGTGCCATCTTCTGGAGTATGGTCATGATTCTGACCTTTAAAAAAATATCATTCTGCTCACAGGTAATGCCACAAAGGACCCCAAATTGTAACAGGAGTGCTAAAGACTGTGTTTTCTGTTTTGCTTTCTTTTATTTTCTTTTTTGTTTAGATCATTATGAAAAACATGAATGGGGTGAACTTACAATCACCTACAATTTAACAAGTATACATCACTGAAATGATCCAGGAGAAAGTTAGTTGTGGTAGAGCAATGAGGATTACCATTCTATTTAATGAATCCAGAAATTCAGCACCTAACAGCAAGGTCCCCTTGCGTTCAAATCTGAGAAGAAAACACAAGATATAGAATTTCATGGGAACATGGCCATTTCCATACCCCCTTTCTAAGTGATGATTATCATAGCTAACTGTGCAATACTGAAAAACAGAGCTATGTGGGTTCAACACCAGTCTGTGTTCTGGGAAGTCCGAACGAGTTTCCCTTCTTACGTCACAGAAAAGGAAGCAGAGGCTGGAAAAGCCTGCCCTGGGTCACAGCATCCTAGAAGAGACAGGACCTGTGGAGGTCTCAAGTCCAACCTTCTGCTGAAAGCAAGACTAACACCAAACTACATCAAGTTAGCCATGGTTTTGTCTGACCAAGCCTTGAAAACATTGAGGGATGGAGATTCTACCACTCTCTGAGCAACTCTTTGAAGAAATGTCCAATCGAAGTTACCGAACTTGCAGCTTGTGGTTGTTGTCCCTTATATTGTCCGCCACAACCAGTAAGCATTTCTTCGTAACTCCCCTTCAAGTAGTTGTACACTGTTGAGAATTTACTTACCACTGAAACTCCTGTTTTCCAAACTAAACAACCCCAGCTCTGTCAACCACTTCTCATAAGCTGTGTGCTCTGGGTCTTGACCATCTTGATAGTCTTTTACTGGATCCTCTGCAGCTTGTTGGCATCCTCTTGAAAAGGTTTATCAAGTCCCATACCCTTCCATTGCAAGCCACCACGCAATAGATGGTCAGTTCAGAAGGTGCTAAAGAAAACCTTTTAAATGCACCTGACAACATACACTCACTATTTGCTGAGGGAATGCAGCTTTGGGAGTGGGGTACAATTGATTTCAGGATATGGCAGAGAGAAAATGGAATATTTATACAGCATGCTTTATATGGTTAAAACACAAAGAAGGTAACAAAAAGGCGTAAAAGACAGTCACAGTTGCTCTAAGAATGGCAACAAAGGAAGAACAGTTAGGTAGGAGTTGCCCCAGTACTGTGACCCCCCCACACCCCATTTCAGACACTGTCCTAGATTACTACTAATTAAGCCCCAAGAAGTTCCTTTCCCTTTGGCAGAGCGAAAGCACTGCTTTTTGAGTTGCCATTTACTACATTTTGTTACTGTAGTCTCAGGCATCCTCTTCTCTTTTCCTGTATAATTGGGTTTAGTAAATGAGATTTTTAAAGGGTAGTGTATGTGTCTATGTGTTTTCTGCTCCAGCCTTTTTACATGACAAGGTAATTGATACTGCAGCACTGAGCCAGAGTAAACTCAGTGGCAGCACCAGTAACCCTTGTTTAGTATTCAATGTGAAAACATCCAGTCTGTTAGCACTGCTGCCGTGCCTTCAGACACCACTGCTTCTGCCTTTGTGCTGCTACCTGAGAACCAAAAAGTCACCAAAGGCCCTTCACAGGGTTTCATTCTTCTCCATTAGCTGGCAAGGTGTCATTACGATTCTCATATTTGACTTTCCCAACAGTCAGTGGGAGGCTTCCTGAAGTCCTGCATTATGTTGAGAAATTATGTTTACTGTTAACAGCAAACTTTCCTTGGGAATTGTAGTCTAGCTGAAGACAGACACAGAATGCAAATTAGAGACAGAAAGAGAACTTAATTTCCCATGAAGTTATATAAAGTCAGTAACAAAATCAACAATATCCTAAAAAACTGAGTTGCAAATGAATAATAGTACATGAAACACATCTCTAATATAGTCCTTTATAAGTCTTGTCATTACAAATCATTAGCAGAAATCACCACTTCTGCACATGAACAGCACAATAAAGAGTTTTTACTTTTTAATGCTTATATTAGACAAACAGGTATGGGAAAGAGACACTGCATCACACAAATACTCTTATTGGCTTTAAAACTGCCTTTTTTTCCCCATGTTTTTCCACATTAACATCTTCAGATTATTCTGCTCTCTTATGTCAGGAAATTGTGCAATTATGTTTTGTAAAATAATTGTACAATTTCTTTCTGGACATAAGTACTGGATGTTGAACTTACTTGACTTAAAACTCTCACACTGTCTAAGGATTTATCATCTCTGTCTTTTGAAATTCTAATCCATATGCTTCTATGATTCATATATAGCATGCTTGTTTTTCAAACACCTATCATTCTTGTCATATAGTGTTTCCTTAGCAAAACGCGTAACAGTGTAAAATACATAAAAGAGCTTTATGGTTTCACTTGCAAAACTACAGACATTGTTCTTAAATATGTACAGCATTTTCTATATTGGAAAATATAGCATGGATGCCAGGTTCTTTTACGGAACATGTCCTACTACGTGGCTAACTAGAGATCATGTAATGTAATATATATGTATTTCTGATGCATCTCTCAATCAGAACAAAACAATTAAGGCTAAATTTATATTCAAAGCAAACAAGATAGAAAGTTTATTTTGTATTAATCCGTAGCTATTTGGAAATTCTGTGTATTCTGTACAGCTCATACCTGATTCCAATGCTGAGAAGACAAGTTTCTTTTATTCAAGACTGAAAAATGCATTTTCATAGAAGTACAAATAAATAATTCAAGTATTGAAATAAAAGAATATTTCTGTGGGAATTTGTGTATGCCATTACGCATACCTATGCTGTATTGTTCTAGCAACTGCTTGTGGAATAAAGGGTAGCAAAAGGAATGACACCAATGGCAGGAAAACAAGAGCAACTGCAATGAATTTTTCCTTCAGATCAGCTCTTGATGCTGCATCAGTTTTCTGGGACTATGGGTTGTTTGTTTCTTTGTGATGCAAGGTCTAAGAGATCATTAGATTGACTATTCCTTATCAAAGGCTTGTCTACCTGTGATGAATAAAGAAAGAACACTTAGATACTACTCAGTTTTGATGTCACTAACTTCTTCCCAGGTAGAAATCTGGCATGAAAACGCTGGGCAAGCACACAGCCACTTTAATTCTGAAGACAGCGACTCAGCCAAACACTGTACAACAGGTGCAGTTATGCTGCCCTTGCCATAAGTCTTGCACATCAGGATTGTCTTTTGGACTGGCTCACTAATCTTGAACTTTTGTTTTGACAAGAAATGTGAGGTAGTTTTATACATGCTCCTTCGGAAGGATACAGACCCTCTGAGGAAGAGGAGGAGTTGGCCTTTGTAGTAGGGAACAGCTGGAACAGATGGAGCTCTGCCTGGGGACAGACAATGAAGACTTCCACAGGAATACCAGTAGCAAAGGGAAAACAAGAGAACACCAGGAATGTCCCAGCACTGAATGGGGCAGAAGCCCTGGTGACAAGGGGCAATGAAAACAGTGAGATACAGAATGTGTCCTTCATGTCGTTTTTTTTTTTTTCTTTTTCTTTTGTTGGCCAGAATTACCCTCAGGAATACCAGGACACTCAGACCCATGGGAAAGTCTGGAGAAATGTAGAATTACCCTCAACAGAGCAGGATCAACTTAGGAAACATTTAAATGAGCTGGACATGCCCAAGTCCATGAGACCTGACAGGATGCACCCTTGAGTGCTAAGGAAGCTGGTATTGCAAGGCTAGTCATCTTTGAAACATCATGGTGATGGGGGAAGTTTCCTGAGCAGTGTAAAAAAGCAAATGTCACTGCTGTCTTCAAGAAGGGCAAGAGAAAGATTCAGACAACTACAGCCCAGTCAGACTTGATGTATTCCCTTGAAAGGTGATAGATTAAATCCCCTTGGAAGCCATTCCCATCCATAGTAAGCACACAATAGTAATTTGGATGAGTCAGAATAGATTTATGAAGCAGAAATGACTGACCACCCACTCTTCTATGGTGAGATGAGTGGCTCAGTGTACAAAGGGGGAGCAGTGGACGTTGCTTTTCTTGAATTTAGCAAAATTTTTGACACCACCTCCCATGACATCAGTAACAAATTCTTCCTTCTTCTCTAACGTAACTTCTTCTCACTCTCTCAAATATACTTATATTGATGCACTGAGATTTTATCCACAAATTGTGGAAATTATTTCCTGACAAAGTGATTTTGCTTATTCTGTTCAGATTATACCTTGCCCTTAAAACTGCATGTTCATCTATAGGCATATTATACATGGTATTTATTTTGTCCATAGCTTCAGTGTGACTTTTAATTCGCATTTATATTTGCTATTAACACATGTAACACATGAGAAGATCTGAGATTTAGGATGGCATAATAAAGTTGACAACAGAAAGCTAATCAAGAAAACAGAGATTTTTCAACCGGCATTAGCGTACTATGAGCTTGTGTTGAGGGTTAAGATTGCGGGGTGACAATCAAACCCTGGCAGATGTATTGTTAATCTCCTCTACCCCCCACTTCCCCCTTTTGCCCCTCCCTCTCCCCCCTTCCCACTAAGGACAGGCGATCGGGAGGGAAAGAAGGACAGAGAGAAGAGAGTTGGAAAAATTAAAGATGTTTTACTAATGCTACTAATAAGAATAGAGAAAATAATACAAAATATACAAAACCAATCTTGAAAGTCTCAGCAACTGCAGAGCCAGCACCCAAAGTCCTGGATTAGACTCTGTAGCCAACCGGAGCTGGATTCAGTCTCTCACTAGGCCTCAGTTCGCAGGGACGACCAGCAAGGTCCTCTCCTAATGTTGGCCATAAGCAGAAGTGAAGGAAAAAGGGACGAGATCCTCGTGATCTCCCACTTTTATATGAAGTATTCACGTGAATGGCATGTTATACACAGTTGGTCAGTCTCTCGGTCATCAGTTTCTCGTTGCCCCTCTCGCGAGATGTCCATCCGTGCTTATCAATAAGTTTGCATTCCATTGCTAGGTTTAACCAAAACATGTGTTGGGCTCTCCAGGAAAATGCAGCTAACGTGAAAGCTTTAGCTGACAGGCAAAGTCACTAAAAGAGAAACTTGTTTTTAACAAAACCAGGACAGCTTGCCAATGAAACCCAAAGTCAGAGCAACACTGACACATCACACAGAATTACCAATACTGAAACATCAAGAGTGCAGCAGTAATATTTCAAGAAATACCCCACATTTTTTTTAATGAATATATTTCTGATATACTTTCATCTGTAAAAGCTACATAAATTTTTATAATGAAAGAAGAGTCTTTTGTGTTCAAATGCTACAGTTCTTTGTTTTTTATCATAAAAGCTGGCTTGTACTCTTTCACACCACAGACGTTGTGTTCATATAATGATCCCATGTGCCACAGTATGCAGACAACTTTGTTACACTTAACATACTGATTGAACCATGCACACCTCAGAAAACTTCAGAAGAAACACTTTTTCATTTGAAAACTTCTGAAAGTGACACTATAATCAATGGAGTGAAAAATATCAAGGAAGCACACAAAACTGGAGGTTGGTGTTTTTGAGATGGTAGGAAATAGTCTAGTCCTCCTGACCTTTATGTTAAAAGTTGTAAGGAAATCAGCAGTGTGGAAAAGTAGGGAGTGCAACCAGAGGTATGGGTGACAGACAAGAGAGAGAAGCAATAATTGGAATCTGTAATGGACCTGGAAACATAGAATAAAATAATAGAATTATAGAATGTCCTGAGTTGGAAGGGACCCACAAGGATCATCAAGTCCAGCTTCTCTCCCTGTATGTGACAACCCCACAATTCACACCATGTAAGCAGAGAAAGGATTCTGCAGAATGGCATGATTATTGATGCAAAAACACACCGGCATGTCCATTTGGCTTTGTGAATGTGTGTCCGAGATATTTTCATTTGTTTCCCCAAGACTAGATCGGTAATCTGTACAATCAATTGTTAGTTTGGAGAAAGAAGATGGAGTACACTGGAGGAGAGTCAGGAATCTCTATTCTAGCAAATATAAAAATTTAATTTAAAATTGAAGTTGAAAATTTAAACTCAACCTTCATATATCAAATAACAAATTTTTCAGCTTTTAGAAATGAAGGGCATATAGTAAAGGGAATATAGTGGCATTCTAGCTTCCATTCATGTAATTTTTCAATAATTTATAAAATTAATATAAATTCTCATCAATCATTTATATACTCTATAATCCTTTCAAAAAAGCAACACATTTTCCTTTGTTAACCATTACAAGCACACGGTCTATTAGGCATCTGAAAGTCAGCTTGAAGATACAGTCTACAATTAAATTTGCATCTCTTCATAGCCAAATGCTAGTTCAAGTTTTTAAGGATTTTTAAATGTAAGACCCCTGCTTTCAACATATGTCAGGGAAAACTGCAGACATAAGTAGCTGAAACAAAAATGTCTGTGGTTTTCACTGTGGGCTGAAGGGGAATCTCTGCTCTGGTACCTGGAGCATCTTCTCCACCTCCTTTTTCACCGACCATGCTGTCTGTAGAGCTCTTTCACATATTCTCACTCCTCTCTCTGCTGCTCTTGCTCAGCTGTTTTTTCCCCTTCTTATGTCATCCCAGAGCCGCTACCACCGTCACTGATGGGCTCAGCCTTGGCCAGCAGTGGATCTGCCTTGGAGCTGGCTGGCATTGACTCTGTCAGACATGGGGCAGCTTCTGGCCACTTTTTGCAGAAGACACATCCCTAGTCTCCCTTCTACCAAAACCTTTCCACACAAACCCAATGCATTCCACCTCTCATCTCTGTGAGTCACATATTTAAGAATTAGCATTAAAATACACATTCATCACACAGTTTTCACAATCTTCACAAACTTACATCAGCGAAAGAAGTTCCCCACAACAAAATTAAAATAATCTCATCACAACACTGACAAAAGTCGACAATTGACACACAGTACACCTCTTGTCCCTTCACCACAATTACAACCAAAATTCCCCATGATCATTCTGTTATTCAGTCTCTAGCTGTGTTCAGTCCATGTTTTGCCTGTTACCTCTCCCAATTACTATCCTTATCTCGACTCATGAGCCTTTTGTTCTATTTTCCCTCCACTGTCCTACTGAGAAAGAGGAGCGATAGAACAGCTTTGGTGGGCATGTGGCATCCAGCCAGGATCAAACCATCACAATAACTGAGGCATTTGGTCGATAACAAAGAGTGGTAACCACTTCATACACACTGCTCAATATGATGTATATATACATATATATATATATATGTATATAGCATATTCAAAGTATCACAGAACGTGGCCAATAGTTCCACCCAGCCCTGTAAACTACACGCTTTTTTGTACGTGGATAGCAAGATGGCAATTTCCTAGTCATGCTGACAGAAATGTTGAAGCTTAAGGTACAAGCTATGAAACTACACAGCAGGTTCTCAGTTCTCAAAAATTAAATGAGAAGATTAAGTTAAACTGAAGTTTAAAAATCAGAAGTTAAAGCTAAACAAAATGTGCATATTTTCAAGATTCAAAGCATTAAAGTTTTTTACAAATAATATAAACATATAAAAGCATTTTTTGAAATGCAGTGTGGTTACTTAATGTACAAAACTGAGGCTGATTTTTCTCTAGGACTGAAAAACACATCCTGCGTGAGAATCAAGCTGGTGCTCATAAGGCATAGATCTGACCTTAAGGCTGCCTGAGGTGGTTAAATTTTAATCACTTTGAAAAAAAATCATCTGTTAGATATATTTTTATTAGCAAATTATATAACAGTGAGAGCCAGAGAATGTAAAATGATAAATGCATTGAAGTGACGCAGGGTAGTCACAGTCTGAAGACAATTAGACCATTCTGAAGACCAGCTTTGATAAATGGGTAGTCATTGCTTTTCAGGTACCAATAGCCTGGACTCCATTCAGGTCAAATCTCAGTTGGTAATAAAATAAGAGTTTATTTTGCTTATGCTTTTAATTTCAATTTACTGTCATTTCTGCTGCAGGTTTCTTCTTTCATCACTGCAGCTGCTAAAGTGCAGAAGCACAAAAGTACTGCTCAGTTTAGGCTGAAGTCAGGGTTTTCAGTGGTAAACTAAGCACCAAGACAGACAAAATGTTCTGCTCCAAATAGGGGACTAAACCCCACAGGTTTCTACATTCAAGTGTCCTGAAAATGTAAATAATCTCCAAAGTAGAATGCAAAATTCTGAATTACTTCGCACTACTCCAGTTTCGTTTTTATGCAGTCTGTTCTATTTGAGTTCATAAAGTGAAATAATGTGGGAAAGAATGAGATACTAAGAACAGGTTATAGTGAAAAGCCAAAGGTATGAGAAGAGAGTGGTAGCGTTATAAGCCATTATGTCCATTACCCAGCAGGCCATCATTTTATTTAAGTACAAAAATATCAGTTCATAGCAGTCTCATAAGTCATTGTTTGTAATTATTTAACCTGTTAACTTCCTATATAGTTCATTTTGAAACTGCTTTCCTATTATTGCAAGTTCCTTTATCAATATGCATGTATCTGCTTTCATAAATGATCAAAAAGCAAGAAATCAATTTTAAAAGCAGACATGCACCTCAGTTAAACTTTGGACTTTGAAAGAACTATTCCAACATGCAGAGCACAACAGTGAAGTGGATGTCATTTCTTTTCTAAAATTAGAGCTCTGAGAAATCAAAAAAGCTAAAGTTTACACAGCATTTATAATGAAGAATTGAGTACTCAAAATTTAAAGGAATGTGAAAAACATGGTGTTGCCTCAGTCCTGTAGTACACAATCCCACAGAGTAAGGTGGACGTGGAAAATCCCCTTCAAGTTTTTCAGGATTCAACTGGGCAATGCCATAGCTGACCAGATCTTGTGCTGGCAGTAGCCTTGCTGCAAGTCAGAAATTGGCTGAGCCAGTGGTCCCTTCTAACCATAGAACATCTGTGATTCAATGAAATGTGCCTGAGCACTGTCAGCTGCTGCTGACATTGGCACTACCCTGAAAAAGAAAAACGAGCAGCGGCGATGACTGGAAGGAGCCCAAGGATGGAAATAGCACATCCCATGTTTCAAATATCTGTCTCTATTTTTTAATCGTCTCACTGTGGGTCAGACATTATGTCTTATTAGATCAGAGAGGAAAATGCCTGCAATTACTCGGTGCTTAACTTAACCTAATTACTAAATCCAACAGAAACAAAATAATTTTACCCTGGCGAACAAAGCCGCCTATAGCCCATTGCCCAGTTGCTCATACTTTGGTTAAAGGAAAAAATGCATTTTGGTGATTCTGAATAGCAAACTAGTCTTTAACTTCTTGTGTTCCAGCCTACTATTGCAGGACAAAAACCATGACAAACACAATTTGAACTATAGCATACCTTGGACTGCATGTTCGATAGGGTCTTCTGAAAATAGCTTTGATTTTTGTAACAGGTATTAATCAAATTCAGCCCAGCAACAAGAGAAATTCCTTTCAGAAAACTTGATAACTCACAATATATACACCAGGGTGATTTTCATACAAATAAAGTGATGTTTAAAAATAAGTTCAACTCTTCTGATGAAAACTAGTACTTACTTACTTAAGTTTACCTTAGTTGTTGTTGAAAAGGTAGAGATTGCAGTCATTTAGGAATGCTTAATACTCTAGGTAACCAGCAAAACGTAACTGCTGACCGCATTGCCACTTTTTGAACAACCTTTGCAAAGGCATGCCTGTTAGGACCTTCAATACCTGATCTACCCAACAAAATGCAAGTAATCTATTTTCTGGTCTCCTTTGCCTGTCAGCCATGACCTTTAAAGGTGAAATTTAAATCAACAATGTTTTTCAATAAAATTATCAATATTTTCCTACATTATCATAAAAGATCAAGAACTGTTACTTCTAATTTATAGAAATGTATTCTGTCACACAGAATTATTACAAGAGCTGATGCAGAACAAATGTTTTAAGAGGGATTCAAAGCCTACTGAAGTTGATGTGTATTTATTTCTGTACCTAATTTACATGAAACTGACCTTTTATTTTCTGGCGCATTCTGTATCTGTAAAAGTAGATTACACAATTTAGCTAGTCACAGGTACATCTATATGTAGACACTAAGGTACTGGTGATAATTACAATCAAACATTTCAACAGTGAGTTTTCATAAGCACCTTGGAAAGGTAATATATATATGACTTAACAAAGGGCAAACAGAAAAATTTAAAGACATTATCAGGTCTGGAGAACTAAGCTTCTTCTTCCCCATTTTATCCATTG